>NW_027192594.1:262433-348664 GCF_042370625.1 Thermothelomyces heterothallicus | reverse complement strand
GGTATGAGTACTGTGGTTATGATTGCTATCACTGGTGAACTCCCAGAGTCCACCATAACGAGTGACTATCTACATGTATATATAATCCTGGGATCACTAGCGGTCGTGGTGATCCTCCGTACTGGCTCACCTGGCTCACGTCGTGAGCCAGTGATCCTCTGCTGGGATCGTTTCTTGCCAAGTGTGATCCTGTCCTGATTGGTCCATCATTCTTCGGCTTGATTGGCCCGTTTGTGTCGGTGGCCCAGGCGGCATCTGCATGCATATTTCCGTGACACTCCCCCTACCGCCGTAGTAACGACCAGGCCCTGGTTGCCTACCCCTATATTCCCTCCCGCCGTGGTAACGCCCTCCCTACCGCCTCTAACCCCACCCCCGCCCTACAAGCTACTAGGTAGCTTATACGCTATACTATAGCATAAAATGACAACATGCTACGCTAGATATAGTATACAAACGAGAACATGTTAACTTTGGTCGATACTAATGCCGCCCTTATCGCCTATATCTTGGGTATACCTTTGCCTACGTCCTAGGCCTGCTACGCTACCGCCGCGCGCCCTACACCCGTCCCTATCGACTTTAATTACGCCTGCGCCCGACGTTCTAGCTCCCCGACCAAGCGTACGCCACGCCTAGTCTATGACTATAAGGAGCCTACCCTTGTAGCTCCTAAAGATATAATAGAGGAGGAGGAGGAGGTTAAGTATTTAGGGGAGGATAAGGAGTAAGTATATAGCGAGTTATTATTATATATGTTTGTTTTATAGTTAGCTTGGTTGGTATATCTATAATATAGCTACCACCTGTCTACCCCGGGTTTGCCTATATATACGGAAATTTTAGATTATTTGCTTGTATATTCCTTTATGTTTTCTCTTTATAACTAGCCTATTATTTAGATATATATCCCCCTATTCCTGTTCGAAAGCGTCGAGCGCTTTGGTGTTCTCTAAGTTTTCTAGTAGTTCCTAAGTTAGGGTATTATATCCCTTCTACTTTATTAATACGTTATAGTAGTTTCCCCTCCCCCTTGTATTCCTAGTTATAAGAATCACTTCTACTTCGTATTCTTCTTATAATAATCTATCCTATGAAAGTTCTAATACTAGGCTAGGGTAAGTATCTAATATATATTATAAGGGGAGTAGGTTAGATATAGTACGCTTAACTAGATTAATATGGAAGGTAGGGTATAGGCCTCTAGGGATATCTAAAGTAATAGTTAGTAGTATTGGTACTATTATTACTCTATATTTAGCGTTAACCTAATCGAGTTTCTAACTTAGGTAGTTAGTTTTTATATTATATAGGGATAATTATACTTTATCCCCTACCTTAAACCTTTTAGCCAGACGTCGAGATTAATTAGCGTTTTCTTGCTAGCGCTACTATATATATATAATAGTAGCCTAGGTCTACTCTATACCTTCTTTTAGGTGGCATAGGAAGTTAATAGCCCTCCCCTATAGGGACAAAGCAGGAGCGTCTAGGAGGTTAGCAAATTAGATAGGACTTATATTATAGCTATAGAGGAGGTAACTTACACTTGTTCTGGTTACTATTAAGTTACGGTTATTAATTATAAGCTAGTATACTAGAAAATATTTAGGCTAGTCGTACTAGGCAAAGGAAACGATAGTCTATAGGATAGTCTATACCTCCTAGTTTATACGTTCTATACCTCTATCTGTTTAGAGGTAATAGGCTGTTAATAGCAACTATTTAATCCTAACGATCTTATAGAGAGAAGTCTAGAATTGGCTAAGCTAGTCCGAGCTACGGTTGGTAATAATCTATATCGGAAACCTATAAAACCGCTACTATATATCCTAGAACCGGAGTATATACGCTTTAGCCCCTATTAAAGATATAGCCTCGAGTTAGATATATTTCGACAGCTAATTGGTGATCACTATAAGGTAACAGGGTAAGTTCTTCTCTTGTACTAGGAGGTTGACTATAAAGTCAATAGAAATCTATTTCTAGAAGCGGTTAGTAATAGGTAGGGGTTAGAGGAGTCCTTATTATAGTTACTATAATACCTTAGCCCTTCGATATATATAATAGTTCCTTATAAACCGCTTTATATTAGAGGATATAAGATCCTAATAATAGTCCCATTAGAGCATCTTAAATAACCTATTCCTCCCTAGGTAACCTAATATAGGGGAGTTATAAACTTATTAGAGGATAGTAGTAATAAGGGGTTCCTATATAGGGAGCCAAAGTCTCCCCTAAAACTAAAGAGCACCTTATATACTTAGAGAGTAGTCTATAATCTAGGTTTACGCTATATTTGCCTCTTTAGGGAACTTCCGGGCCCTATCTTAGATAGCCTAGAGTTAATATATATAGTGTTCATCCTTAAGAACTCCCTCGTCCTAGAGGGATATAAGCAAGCTATCTATAAAAATATTACTCCCCTTAGGTAGGCAAGATGTTTCTAGTGACTCTAAGGTAGTAGAGGTATCTAATTAGATAGTAGGAAGAAGTTATATAGTATACTATATATCTTTAGGGAAGTCTTGTTCGTAATGGGACAGGGCGTTAGGGCAAGACGCCTATAATCCGGGATAATATCGGAGCTTAAAGTTAAAGTAAGAGAGTATCTTAGCCTATCGAGCTTGTCGTTCGCTAATCGAATAGGGCTAGGTAAAATATTCGAGGTTCTTATAGTCGGTTAGGATTTAGAAAGGGGCTATAATACTATAAAGCTCTACCGACTAAGCCTTTAAGTAGGAGATAATTACAAGTAATTCCTTATTATAGATCGTATAATTCCTTTTAGCTAGGGTTAACTTCGCGGAATAATAGGCTACAGGATATAGAACCCTATCTTCACCCCGTTAAGAAAGGTATCTACCAAGGGCTGTCCCGGAACAGTCTACTTTAAGAATTATCTCCCTCTTAGGGTCTTATTATACTAGGATTAGCTCTAAGATAAAGGCCGTCTTAAGGGCTTCGAAGGCCTCTTATTCCTCCTTTCCCTACCGAAACGGGGTATTCTTATAGGTTAACTATATTAGGGGCATAGTCATCTTAGAGAAGTTAGGGATAAAGTTACGGTAGAAGTTAGCAAACCCTAAGAAACTCTATACTCTTCGAACTTTCTATAGCGCCTCCTAGTTACAGATAGTAGCGAGCTTCTTAGGGTCGGGACGGACTCAGGCACTAGCCTTAATAATATAGCCAAGGTATTTGACTTCTTTTATAGCAAATATATACTTCTTAAGGTTAAGAGCTAACCTTACCGCTTAAAGTCTCTAGAGAACTTCCCTAACTCGTTTTATATAGTCCTTTCTACTTCCTACTATATATATTAAGATATTATTAAGGTATACTATTATAAAGTCTCCGAATGTTAGGCCGAAGGTATTATTAATATATCATTAGAAAGTTATAGGTATACCTACTAATCTAAAGGGGTAGACTAGCTATTTAAAGAGTCTAAACTAGGTTCGAAATGCTATTAAATGCTTGTCTCCCTCTACGATCCGGATATAGTAAAAGGCCGCCCTAATATTAAGCTTCGTAAACTACCAAGCCCTAGCTAAGGAGTAGAGAGTCTCCTTAATTAGTAGAAGTAGGTATTAATCCTACTTTATAATCTTATTTAGGGCCTAGTAGTCTATATAGAATCTCTATCCCCTGTCTGCCTTCTTTACTAAAAGGATAGGGGTAGCGGCTAAAGAAGAACTCGCCCGAATCTATCCCTTATCTAATAGATTAACGACCTGTTTCCGGACCTCTAATAGGTAATCTCGTAGCATATTATAGAGGGGTCCCTAAGGGAGTTTGGGAATCTTCCTATCGGGACCCTCTTTTAACTTAATATAGTGGTTGGTAGTACTATAGTAAGGAGGTAAACCGCTAGCCTTTTTCTTGTCAAAGAGGTTAGTAAAGTTATAAAGCTCTTCTAGTGGAGTTACCTCTAGTTCTAAGCGGCTACTCCCCTTTTCTCTTATACCCCTATCGAGTTTATACCTCGATTCTAGGATAGTTATCATTTCCCAGATACTTATAACTAGGAAGGTATTAGAGGTCTTCCTTTTCCGTGCTCTCTAGACCAGGCCTATAAAAACTATACCTATAATTTAGGAGATTCCTATCTTTTTAGTCTATAAGGAGACTTCCTAGATAAATAGTCCTAGCTATACCCTAATCTCGAGGATACTAGTACTTGTATCTAGTTTAACCTCCTAATGTTCTATCTATAGAAGGCCTAATATAACGTCCTATACTAGTCTAGGAACTATATAGAATATAACCTAACTCTCTTATCCGTTGATATCTATCATAATATAGACTATCTAAGTAATCTTCCAGTTAGGATATACCCCTATTATAGTACTAAGGGTATAAAGGATTAGTAAACTAATTTGCTTAAGTCTAAGCTTCTAGTATATCCTTTTACTAATAATACTATAGCTAGAATATCTACTATCTACTTAGGCATTTATAAAGCTAGTAAAGTTAAGGAAGACTAAAATAAAAAAAGGAGGTCTATCTATTCTCTTACTAATCTCTATAAACTCGCTTTCCTAGTGGTTATAGTCTTCTAGCCCCCTTATAAGACTTTACTTGGGGGCTATTCTTTTCTCTACTCTCTATCTTCCTCGTCAGACTAGTCGCTTTCCTCTCTTTCTTCCTTAGCCTCTAGGATATAAATATTAGCCCTTAGCTAGTTCTACTATACTAGTCTTCTAACAGGGGTATATTTATACTTAGTAATAAAGTAACCTTTCTATCTATACTAAATATACGCTCTGGCTATCTATTATACTACTTATACCTCCTAGCTAACCCATTTTACCCTTAGGGCGTCTCCTTTACGTCCCCTTAGTTAGTCCTTACTAGGACCCTTCTTCTATAGGTTAGTCTATGCTAAGTTAATACCTATTATTAGTATATCTCTATCTATATCCTTCTCTCTCTATAGCTCGAATATTACCTATTGTCTTTATATCTACTAGTGTCTCTCGCCTAGGCAGAGGGCCTTAAGGTCTATTACGATTTTATAGTATCTCTTTATTACTACTATATAGTTATCTCAGGGAATTCCTTATCTAATAGCTATATACTTAAGCCTTAGGGAGAGACATTACTATAGTTTAATTAGGTATATCTTGTCATTCTAAAGAAGACCGCCTGCCTTTAAGAGTTTTACCTTAAACTAAACAATAAAGGTAGAGAACGGCTTATTATCTCTCTATTATAAGAACTCGAGCTCTAATAAGGCGACTATCTTCTTATAGGGATTAGAAAAGACGCTCTTAAGGTATTAGAGGAACTAGGCTAGGTCGTACCTAGTCTTTAGGCCTATAGATTTATAATAGGCTACGACCTAAGTCTAAACCTATCATATTAGGTTTCCCTAGATAAAAACCTACTAGTCATAGTTAGAACCGATAAAGTCTTTATCTACTATAAGGATATATTCTATTATACTCTTCCAGGCTATAAAAAGTTCCTTCTTGCTATCGAAAGGTTCCCTAGTTAGGAGTCGTTTCCTTTAAGGCCGCTATCTCTCTAGGGACATCCTAACCAAGTCAGGGGTTAGTATAGGTTAAGTCTAAGACGCCTAGAGGGAGTCGATCATAGCGTTCTACTATGCTACCGCCGCTTGGAGGGAGCGTACGAGTTCCTATAACTCCGCCAAGCTCGAAGGTATATATACTCTAGATTCCGCCATAACTAAGTCGTCGGTCGTTCGTTTAGGAGGGTTACTATTAAAGGAAGGTAGTTAAAATATAATATACTAGCCTTATAGTAACTGTAGATAAGCGTATAATGTTTTATTTAACTATCTTAAGGGAAGAAAGAGGAGAAAGTAAGTATAGGTGCCGAAAGGGGCTTAGTTTCCTAATATAGGGGGTGCGTATATGCTCCGGTTAGGGCCCGGTTAGGTGCCAGGTTAGAGCCTGACCAGGTCCTGAGCGCGTGCCCTACAAATGCCCTATGAACGTATGTAGGTCCGGTCCGAAACCGGGTATAGCCTATTATCGATTAGCCTAGGTGGAGCCCGGGCCCGTGATACTAGGTCATTAATATCTAATAGGTCTGCTTCTAGGTTTGGAAAGAACTTATTAGCTAGAGCTCTAGCCTTTTATTAGTAGGTTATAAGCCCTCCTTTGAAGGCTAGGAGCTTTAGAGGGTTAACTAGTAGGTAGCTTTATAGCCTTGCCTATTACTCTAGCTTCTATAGTAGGTCTGGCCGGTTAGTTACCTCTTATAGCGTAGCTCTCTAGCTCTTAGTCTTTATAGCTATAATAGTCTTAGCCTAGTCCTATAGGGCCTACCGAAGTACCTCCTATATATAGGGGTTTAGGGTACCCCTATAGGCCCTCTCTACCTCTTTAGCCCTCTTCTAGGCCTCCTAAACCTCCTTTGTCTACTATCGAGCTTATTTACTACCTATATTAGCCTTCTTTACTAGAGCTAAGACTATAGCTATCTCCTTAAGGGCCTCTATAAGCCTGTTAAAGGCCTATAGAAGCTCCTCTAGGCCCTAGAAGACAGGCCTAGCTAGGGCCGATACCTACCTACTAAGCTAGAGCGGGAGGTAGGCTACCTTAGCCTATATAACCTCCTTATCTAGGCTCTTCTAATCTTACCCTTTACTAGCTAATATAGGCCTATTAGTCCCCTAGAGGGAGATATTTAGGGCCTATAGGTAGTAGTCAGACTTCCTATATTCCACGATATCCCTATAGGTTACTTCTAGCCTAGCTAAGGCCTAGAGTAAGTCTATTATAGAAGGCCGGTTGTATTAGTCCCCTTAGGGGGCCCTAGTGACCTAGCTATATAGCGTTTATAGGTCGAGGTCCTACTAGTCTATAAGGCTAAGGAGGTCCCTAGCCCCTAGGCTAAGCCTATTAAATAGGTCCTAGACTAGGTAGTAGAGGTTAAAGTTACCTATAAGAACTAAGGGGTAGGTTAGCCGAGGTAGGGCTAGTAGGTCCTATAAGAGGGCCTACTCCCCCTTGTTATTATAGACTAACTAGAGCTTAAACCCCCTCTCTCCTAGGGTTAGAAAGGTTACCCTATACTAGTTCTCCTTTACTAAATAGTCCTATTAGCTAACTAGGAACTATTTAGCTATTAGAATAGCTACCTTGCCCTTTGGCTTATAGACTAGGTAGTATTTTAAAGCCTAGGGGTAGTATATTAACCCTATAAACTGGTTGATCTACGGTTCCTAGATAGCTAATAGGTTGTATTTAGCCTCCTCTAGTAGGACCTTAAGGGCCTGCTTATTACCTTAGGTATTCTACTAAAGGACCTTAATTTACATTCGAGGTAGCTAGAGTAAAGGACAAAGGTACGGTAGTAGTAGGCTCTATAGCTATTACCCCCTTAACCGGTTACGAGAGGGAGGGGGCTCTAGGCTATAGAAAGGAGATATAGGTCTGTCAGGCATCAAATAAGGTGTTCCTAGCCGCCTATTAGGCTAGGGTAGGCCTCCTATAGGGGCGTTTAGCCCTAGTTTAGTAGTGGTCGTCGCCTTCTAGCTAGCTACTAAATTCGAAGGCAACCTTCTAGTATAGTTACTCTAATAGTTAGAAGGTCTAGAGTCTATATTAGTAGGCTTCCCTAGCCCTCTCCTAGGCTTCGACTTTCTTTAGGCAGCCCTTATACTAGGTAATATAGGGGCCCCTATAGGCTATATACCTATAAAGGAGTTAGCTAGAGTAAGTAAGGTACTAGGCCTCCCTAGTCTTCCCTCCCTTACTATAGGCCTTTATATTATAATAGCTATAATAGGCTAGCCGCTAGTAGTACTATTAGGTATAGCTAAAGCTCTAATACCTATAGCACTACCTTAGCTCTAGAGTATCCTAGTAGGGTTTATAGTCTAATACCTAGGCATCCTAGACTACGCCCTCGTTATAGGCCTTCTAGGCCTCTTCGAGGTCCTATAAGCCTAGGAGTACCGTGGCCTACTTCCTTTATAGGCTCTTTGGCAGCCAGAACTTGACCGTTTCGATCGAGCGTAGGCCTATAGCCCCCTTAAAGTCTTGTTTACTAACCCCCTGTAGCTCCTCCTTCTAGACTCCTTTGGCTAGGACTATATAGGCCCTACTAACCTCTTTAGCCTCTTCTCTAAAGGCTATAGCTACCTATCACTTATTAGCCAAATACTAATCCTTAGTAGCCTTATCCTTAAAGACTACTACTATATCCCTACTTAAGAGCTTCCTAACCATAATAGCTCCCTAGTAGCTAGAGGCTCTATTGACTACTTGGACTATCTCGGCTAGGGTTTAGGCTTTAAGGTCCTCCTATAGGCTCGTATTCTATATTATAGCCTCCTATAAGGCCTATAGTGGTACTGCCTTAGCCAATAGTAGGCCTCCTTAGGGGCCTATTACCCCCTATTATAGCCCTATGGCTACCTACGCCTAGGTAGGGCGGGGAGTAGCCTTAAGGGCTTCTTTAAGCCCCTTCTTAACTTCCTCTGCCACGAGTTCCTATAGGTTTAGAACCGGGCCTATAATAGTAGTTATAAGGCCCTATAAGAGCCTATTAGCAAGACCCTGTACTCTGCCTCGCTTAGGGCTTGGTACGAGGTCGACTAGTTACGTGACGAGACCCCTTAGCTCCTTGATATCTGGGGCAGGGTAGGCCTATAGTAGGCCCCCCTATAATTAGTTTAAAGCTATAGGCCTCCCTACTTAGTGGCTTAGTGGTAGGCTTTAAATCAATATTACATTTAGGGACGCTAGGTAGTCTATATAGTAAAAATTTTGACGGGCGTGCGAGGTACAGTCGGTTGCGGTCGGGTCCGGTTCCTATGCTTACGATGCCTGTTGCACACCTATAATGGCTCGCGTGTAGTTGAAAGCGGTACCGTTGGATAGCGTTTTATAAGAGCTTTCTAGCGATGGTAGTTTCGTGTGTTTTGGTGGGGTATTCGCGAAGATACAAGAGAGGTAGCTTTTTCCCTTGACTTTAGTTTAACATTATAAAAAGACATTAAGATAATAATATAGTATCTAATATATTATTAGAAACGCTAATATAAGCTTTATAACCTTCCTTAATTTTACCTAATTAGTAAAAGATATTATAAATAGAGTAGGTAATCTTTATAAAGTATATATTATTATTATTATTATTAGTCTTATATTATTATACTAATAAGTATATTAGAGCCTCTCTAATTATATATAAAGGAAACCATACCTAATAGGCTAGATAAAAACCTCTATCCTGCCTTTAATGCCTAATCTAGAAAACTAGTACACTATAGAGAAAAGGAGAAGTAGCTAGAATAGCCCTATAGAGGCCTTCCCTCCTAGTCTAGCCTCCTTACAAGGCAGTATTCCGGGAGCCTCCCTAGGTCTATTAGCTACTATAGAACCCTCCTTGCCAAACGATAGTTATAGGTCCCTATACCCTATAAAATAAGGTCTAGGTCCCTTTATAACTATATTTCCTAGGATTCCTACGTTCGGCTTCTTAGTAGGTTCGGGCACTAGATAACCAGGTACTCTATAGTCTCCCTCCCTTAGCTATAGGCATAGTAGGGGGTACTAACCCCTAGGACTTAAACCCTAAAAAGGAAGTCACAGAGGCTAATAGCCCCTATATAGGCCTATACTAGTAGGGAGCTCTAGGCCTTCATTAGGCCCTAGTACCTTTATAGGCCTTCCCCTATAAAAACTAGGTATAGGGGGTCCTTGTCCGATACACGCTATATCCTCCTACCGACTTAGTTAGCCCTCTAACGGTCGCTCTAGCTAGCTACTACGGCTAGTTCCGTAGCCTATAATCTACTTTATAAGGTCTATAGGGGGGGTTAACCCCCTCTATAGCCCTCCTAGACCTACTACTAGACTATCGACCTTACTACCTCTAGGGCTATAGGCTTCGGCTCCTAGCCCCTTGCCCTAGTTCTTCTCTTCCGGAACCTCTAGCTAAGCCTATTATAGGCCTGTTAGATAAGAGCCCTTATAGGGACCTAGGAGGCCCCTAGGCCTACCCCGGTCTATAGGAGTAGCTAGTCGAGTTTGGCTTCGAAGTCGGCTAACCTCTTATTAAGATAGAGGTCAAGGGGTAGTACCTAGGCCTCTGTTTTAAGGTAGTAGATAGGGGTAGCCTTATAGGCCCTAGTAACTACCTAAAGGGCCCTATACTAGGCCTTTAATAGTTCTTTAGTAGGGCCTTCCGGCTTACCCCCTAGCTTGGTAGGCTTATAGAAGTTTAAGGCCTTATAAGTTAAGGCGCTATAGATATACTTGGTATAGACCTTGTAGGCCTATAGTAGGCTAGGGCCCTAGGTCTTTGTAGTAAGCCTACTTAGGGCAAACTCCTAGGTTTCTAGCTTCTTAGCTACCTTTATATAATAGGGGCCTTACTATAGCCTCTAGTCTAGCTAGACCCCTAGGAATCTAGCTAACTTCGAAGGGGCTATAGTAGTAGTACCCCCTCTAGGCTATAGGAGCTCTAGCGGTCGCGACTACTGTTTCCGGCCCCTATTAAAGTAGATAAGTTTGTACTTTTCTAGGGCAAAGGCTATACCCTAGGTCCTTACCTACTATAGGTAGGCCTTCTAAGCCCTCTATAGCTAACCATTATAGGCCTCCTTAGCCTTCCTAAAGGCTAGAAGGTTAGTATTATCGGCAAAGCCTACTAAACTAACTATAGGGCTAGCCTAGTAAATATAACTACCTATCGCTTATTAGCTAAATACCAATCTTTAGTAGCTTTATCCTTAAAGACTACTACTATATCCCTACTTAAGAGCTTCCTAGCTACGATAGCTCCCTAGTAGCTAGAGGCTCTATTAACTACTTAGACTATCTTAGCCGGGGTTCGGGCTTTAAGGTCCTCCTATAGGCTCGCGTTCTATATCGTAGCCTCCTATAAGGCCTATAGCAATACTACCTTAGCCGATAATAGGCCTCCTTAGGGGCCTATTACCCCCTATTATAGCCCTATAGCTACCTATACCTAGGTAGGGCAAGGAGTAGCCTTAAGGGCTTCTTTAAGCCCCTTTTTAACTTCTTTAGCTACAAGTTCCTATAGGTTTAGAACTAGGCCTATAATAGTAATTATAAGGCCCTATAAGAGCCTATTAGCAAGGTCCTATACCTTACCCCATTTAGGGCTTAGTATAAGGTTAACTAATTATATAATAAGACCCCTTAGCTCCTTAATATCTAGGGTAAGGTAGGCCTATAATAGGCCCCCCTTTAATTAGCCTAAAGCTATAGGCCTCCCTACTTAGTAGCTTAGCAGTAGGCTTTAAATCGACATTACGTTTAGGGGCACTAGGTAGTCTATACGATGAAAATTTTAATAGTCGTACGAGGTACGGTCGGATTATAGTTAGGTCTGGTTCCTACGCCTTCGATGCCTGTTATATACCTGCTACGGCTCGCGCGCGGTTGAAAGTGGTACCGTTAGATAGCGTTTTTCGAGAGCTTTCTAGCGATGGTAGCTCCGTGTGTTTTGGTGGGGTATTTGCAAAGATCTAGGTGTCCGGGTTCCTTTAGTAAGGACCTCTTATAAAGTGTATAAGTTTAGCCTTATTAACCTTATACTCCTTTATATTATCTTTAACTTACTTAGAGGAAATGCTAGTATACTTAAGGTTATTCTAAGGAACTATATATAATTTCTTAAGATCCTATATATAACTATTAGTATCTTTATCTTACCTATATATTAGGGGTAGAGGGTAGGATCTAGGGACTTATAAAAGCCTTAGTACTATCTAGTAAAGCCTTTATTAAATCCTTTACTAACCTAATATAAGAAGTAAAACTATTCTAATTAATATAAGCATTATAAGAGCTATTAGATATATAGGTAATTAATATATATATCCTTATACTTATAATAACTATAGGTATAGTAGTAATAATAGGAGCTAGTATTAGAATAATTATAACATTTGCTAAAGGAACATCCTATTAGAGCTAACTATATATATTCTATAGGGTACCTTATAAAGCTTACTAGCTTTAATATTACTATATCTAGTTAGCTTAAACGATATAAATATAACTATTAGAACGCTTAGAAACTATAATAGAATTACTATCAAATTAATTAGAAGAAACTAAACTATATAAATTCACTTAAAAACGCTAGATTCGCTAGAACCGCTAGAATACTATAATACTAGCGATAAAACAAAGGATCACTTATAGAGTAGAAGCTTTAGTATACTTACACTTTCAAGGCATTATAGGAATAGGAACTAACCTACTAGTAGCTATATAATTCGTAATAGGCATAGCTAATAAGTCGTTAGTTAATTCAAGTATAAGTACTACAGCTCGATAGCTGCAAATGACTACAACTCGGACTAGCTACAAGATACGACACCACAGTGGTATTCGCGCCGTGGGCGGTACTCCTAGACCAACTGGTACGGTCTACAGAAGTGGTGATAAGATGCGTTGATTCTTCCAAGTGCTAGAGGCACTTGGGGATGCTGTCTAAATACATGTCTATGACCCCTGGCTCATTATCCCTATTGGTAGGTCAGTCGGATCTGACCCACTGACAGCCATATACTGTAACAATAAGAGGTATTATCTTATTATTATTACGATTAATACTACTAATACTATCACTATTATAATTATAATAGCTATATTTAAACTATAGTTTCAAAGGAATCGCTCTACTATACTTGACTCTTTTAGACTTCTAAATATAGAAGGTAGGCCCCCTGAAGAAGCTATCGAGGTAAGAGCAACAAAGGATATAATACTAGGAGTAGTATTACCATAAAGCGTAGTTAAACGACTACCGCGTTCAACTGGGGGGTATGTCAGAAGCTGTAGAGCTTCTAAGCGTATTAGCCACGCGTTTGCCATAGCTATATGAGGCTGTTTAATGTATTAGCCAGTCCCTTTGTCTATAAATACTACTCTTTTTGTCTCCTTTGTAGATAGTTTAACAAGGCACTCTTTTCTTTCGTATAGCCACCCACTGTAGACTGCTTTCAACGCTCCCGGAAGCTCATCACTGCGTTCGGCATCCATCTACGGCCGAATGACCCGACCCTCCTCGCATTTCCCACGGCGTTCTCCCCGAGAAAATCGGGGCAGAGAGCGACGGAACGACAGGCGCGAGGATAACCATCGAAACCTATGTCGTCCCTCCGAACCTGGCTCCGGATGGTCCAGACGGGAGATAAGTCCGAGGCGACACGGACCGTCTCATGCCAAGTGGCGCAGCAACCGCGAGCAAAGCTCTCCTCTTCCTCCCCCCTCTTCCCGCCAACGCAAACCCATAACCATACCACGATCGCGATCTCAAGACGAGCCGCCCGCTCCTCGGAGGAGCTCCGGCCTACCAGCCCTCGCAGGGGAAGCGGCCCACCTCGCCCTTAAAGCTGGCACCACGGCTGCCCTCCGCCCGCGTGACGACCCCTCGGGCCGGTCCGGGGCTAGAGGCGGCGAGGTGGTCGCGGCGGCCGCCCTGGGTGGCGACGTCGTCGACGCCCTCATATCGCGGTGCGTCCCAACGCGCCAGGGCGGGCTCAGGCATTCGGCCGCGAGTGTTACAGCATTTAGCTGTCAGTGCGTCAGATCCGACTGGCCCACCAACAGGGATGATGAGCCAGGGGTCAATATGTATTTAGACAGCATCCCCAAGTGCATCTGGCACTTGGAAGAATCAACGCATCATATCACCACTTCTGCAGACCCATACCAGTAGGTCCAGGAGTGCCGCCTACGGCGCGAATACCGCTGTGGTGTCGTATCTTGCAGCCTGTCTGAGCTGTAGTCATTTGCAGCCATCGAGCTGTAGCAGCGAGGCACTCCGTGCAGACCGTCATTGGAGGGCTGGTCGCCGGCGGTTCTGATGCCTCGACGAATGATAATGGGTTTAATGAGGTAGTTATCGGATGGAAGGTCGACATGGGTCACCGGGGTGGCTTTTTGGTTTTTTTTTTTTTGGGGGGGGGGGGGGGAATAATTATACCGTCCTCCGGGAGAAAGAGGAAATCATCTAAACCCGAATCATGAAGGGAGAGAAATGATAATCAAATCGCTTACGATCGCCTGGAAGATAAGGGGAGCAACGCCGATTGGATTGGGGAGTATTATTCCTTCATGTCTCTGCTTCAAGTTGGTAGGGAGATGGCATCACGCTATTATTAATACCCGGTGGCCCGGGATGACCTTCGTCTCTGCTCCAAACAGAAGCTAAACTGACAAGGCATGCTCCAGCCACCGGGTCAGGTAGTCACGGATTAATTACAGTGGCAGGAAATCACAAGTCTGGTGCAAAAGAACTCATCGGTTGGCCAGTTAACTATCCGCTGACCTCTCTTTCCAAGGTTGGGATTATGATAGAGCCCGTTCTTTCTCGAATCGGGCTTCTCTGGACCAAAACCGAAAGCTGCTCCCAAACTCTTGTAGTAATACTACTGGCATTATTCCATCTCCGGATGATTTAACACATCTTGCAGTTCGCCGCCCAATAACTAGCAAGGTGGGTGGACCTGCCTGCCAAGACTGTTCGGATTCCGAATAACAGTCAGCCCCTGCATCGTTTCGACGGAGCCTCGTGTCATCAAGGGAAGGCGCATCGAGAGAGAATTAGCCCGAGCCGGGAAACTGCAATGTGCCGCATTCGGACTCGTCAATCCCGACGTGTGTCTTATGGTGGGCCCTGGCCCTTCTCCCACGCTTCTCGAAAGACATTCCGGATTTTGAAACAAAGGCATCTGGACTTACAGAGTTTCCTGAATGGTAGCGAAACCATTTCGCAACGGTGTTGGACCATTGAATCACCACCACGCGTGCCGTCACAATGGCAGGGGAGTCCAACGTAATCAAGGTTCTCGGCCTCCACGGCATGGGCACAAGTGGCCGAATTTTCCAATCTCAGACAGGTGAGCACTCATTTTGTCCCAACTCCGTGCGGTGGGTTAGCAATTCGACCTTGCTGCCCTTTGATTGTGCTCGGCTTCCTGACAAGTCATTTCAGCCGCATTTCGCTCCAAGCTTCCTGATGCCTTCGTCTTTGAATTCCTCGACGCGCCACACCGTACCAACCCGGCCCCCGCAACAGATATCTTTTTCAAGTCCGATCACCTCGGTTGGTGGCAAACCCCGACAGTAGACAACATACGCAATGCTCTCGATGTTCTCGACGAGCATCTCAAGAAGCATGGCCCCTACGACATACTCATGGGTTTCTCTCAAGGCTGCTCGCTCATTGCCAGCTACATCCTCTTCCACACCCGCAAGACACCCAATACCCCCCTCCCCTTCAAGTCGGCCGTCTTCATCTGCGGCGGCATCCCCCTCTCGGTCCTGGAGTACTTGGGCATCGAGGTGTCGGAGGAGGCCAAGGAAATTAATCAGAAGACGGGCGACCTGCTAAAGACCAGGACCCAGGCTCTCGCGCGTATGGCGGAGCGCCATGATGATATCAAGCCCGGCCATGCGACCACCTGGGACAATTTGACGGGAATGGTGCATAACCCAGCAAACGCCGAGATGCCCAAGGAGAGCAACGTGTTTGGGTTGGACCTATCGAACTTGCCCGAGGACCTGCTTATCAGAATGCCCACTGTGCATATCTGGGGTGCCAAGGACCCGCGATTCCCAGCCGCGTGCCAGTTGGCCGGCTTCTGCTCAAACCGGAGGGAGTATGACCACGGCGGTGGTCATGAGATCCCCAGATCGACGGTGGTGTCGCAAACCATTGCGAATCTGATCATCGAATTAGTCAAGCAGATACAGTAGGGCGTGAGAGACACGCTAAAAGTGGCATGTGACGGGGAAGAACATGGTATATGAGAGGCAGCTAGAGCAAGCAGGCCATGGCGTTGAGGTTTTTAGTGGTGGGTTATTTTCATTAGATGCGTCTGAAGGCACTCTTATATGGGAAGAACGGAATGTGCTAGAGGAATCATATGTCGAAAGCGAAAGAGTCAACTGACAGTCCTTGATTTGTAAAGATGGTTTTGAGGGCACACCGCTATTCCTCATGGTTCTTCAAGTATGGTTTGAGAATGAGCTTCTGCACATATTAACCTTCTCGCCAGCTAGTAGGAGAGCATGCGCCGACATGTTCTGAGCGTTTGCTGACAACGTTATCTCAGGCATCTCCGTAACCAAGGCCTGATCAAGCGCAAGATTCGTGGAAACAAATCAATCCTGAGGACCAGTAGTTATAAACTGGTAGCGTTGTGCGATTATAGCTTTTGGCTAACTCGTAAAGAACAAGGAACAAACCCGAGCCGAAACCTCAGGGGCAAAACCTATCAAACTCAACGTGATGGGAAGCTGACACGAGGGGCGAGCCCGAGACACAATACAACGCACCTAACTCCCGAGTTGGGCCTCTACCAAGCTTAACCGGGTCAAATTCAGCGGGCAAACACAACATGGCAACCGTTAACTGCAATCAACCGCTGTGAAGAAGTCCCATGCGCCACGCCACAACAGATGACCGAGAACCCCCCGCCAAAAAAGTGAAAGAAAAAAAGGAAAAATATAGCCGGAGCTGGCCGCTGACATATTGACTGCGTCCTTAGCAGACTAATTAGTAACGGACATACGGAGCTTGAAGTCCAACGAGAGGAAAAGAGACTGCAAAAAGAACTGTATTGTGGAACTCGACTACAACTCAAACGGTCTCGCATCCTCAAATATTAGGTGAGGTTTTCGCTTGGCCAAATTCAATATGGTCTCGGCAAACACTCCGTTCGCCCAGGCAAACCAGCTCCCTACGTTGATTCATTCACATCAGCACCGTAATCGCAGGAGATCATTCTTTGCCAAAAAGGACCTTTTGGGCGACTTACGTGTGTACGACTGAGCTAAGTTCACGTTGACGCTCTCATGAATCAACCCCAGCTTGCTCGACTCGAGCACCAGCTGCAGGCATCCCATGATCTCTTCATCGTCGTCCGACGTCTGCGCCTGCACGAGGAGGCTCATGGGCCACGCGTTTGACAGGCCAATATGGGGCCCTTTATAGATGACGATTTTGGTCAGCCATTCGTCAAGCCCACAAACACAAGCGTCCCTCCTTCAACCCGGAGGATAAGACACCCAGTCCGGCAGACGGGGGAAGAAGGTAACGTACCGCCAATACCGCGAAACTCCTTCCCTGTCAAGAAGTACGGGTTCCCCGTCTTCTCCAGCAGCATGCGCCTCGTGTTGCGGTAGACCGGGTCGTCGGCGCTCACGAACCCCATCAGCGGCAGGGCCAGCAGGCTCGGGTAGTTGGCGTCGTCCATGAGCAGGGCGCTGCCGTAGCCGTCGACCTCGTACGCGAACACGTCGCCGTACTTGCGGTGGCTGACGACGCCGTGCTCCCAGATGCCCTCCGTGATGCGCTTGCTCCAGTCCTCGAGCGTCTCGGCCAGCTCCGCGTCGGCGGCCGAGTCTCGGAGGATGGCGGCCGTGCGCCCCAGCTCGACGGCCATCTGCGCGTTGGCCGGTATGAAGAAGCCGAAGATGGTCGCGTCGTCGCTGGGGCGGAAGGCCGAGCGGACCAGGCCGGTGCCGTTGTTCAGCGGGTTGCCGATGCCCTTGAGGCTGAGGGTTTCGGTGCCCGTGTTGGTGTTCCGCTGGAAGGTGTAGATGTTGTGCTGGTAGCTACCCGTCTCCGGGTCAAAGGTGCTCTCGCTCTGGGCTCTGAGAACCGAGAGGATCGTGTCGACGGCCTTGTACCAGCGGGAGTTGAGAAAGGCCCGGCTGCCCGTGTGGCGGTGGAACTCGTTGCCCAGAGCGAGAAAGTGGGCAAGCGAGTCGAGCTCGTACTTGCATTCGAAGACGAAGCCGGGCTCGTAGATGGGATGGACGGCGTCGTCCTGACCGTTGTAGCTCACCGGCAGCCCCGAGATGGGCGGCGGCTGGAACGCGTTGCAGTAGGGCGACTGGATCACGTATTCGCTTTGCGTGTTGATGGCGCCCAGGATCAGGTTGAATATGGCCGGGTCCTTCTTTGCCAGGGCCTGGTATGGCTTCAGCTGGTTGGCGCTGTCCCGGAGCCACTCAGCCAGAATATCTCCAGTGATGATGAAGGACTGGGGCCCTTCCCACTCGCCATCATCCACCCAAGCGTTCTCTTCCCTCCGGCGGCGCAGCTTCTGTTTGATCTTCTCGTCTTTCCCGTCCGTGTGGAACTTAACCGTCGTATCGGTAGTAGAGGGGAATGCATTTTCGAACAGCCTGGCGAGATCGGGGTCCTTCATCCGCGAGGTGATGTCGTTGATGACCTGCTCGATAGCGTCTGACCGGAAGGTCCTGCAGTCGGGATTCGGCCGCTGGAAGGGAAGTTTGAGGGGCCCTTCGCTCAGAGGGGGGCTTTTGCGGTCGTTAGCTTAGAACGAACAAAGGCGACCTTGTCGGGACGGTAGAGAATGCCACTCACTGAGGAAATGTAGCATAGTTGGCGTAGTTGGGACAAGCTTCCTTGTCGCCCGTGTCCGTCAATCGTTGTTGGCCACCGTTGAAGCCTTGAGCGGCCGCGGGCACCAGCAGCGGCACGACAAACGCGTACCACGGGAGATGATGCATTATTGCCGGAGGCTGTGCGCTTGCAGCTGCACCTACGAGAGCAAGCAGCGGGAGTTCGAAACGACGGAGAGGAGGACGGGGAGGAGAGGAAGCACCGTGGCGGCCGGGAGGCTCTGAAGCTTCAGTAGATCATCCCCATCCCTGTCAATCGTGTCTCGTACAATTTGACCGACGAGCGGGGATAAAGGGTGAACCCTAGATTGGATCTCCCGGTAACCTACAAAAGCAAGTTCAAGTTGGTCGTGGGACTGGATGTTGCATGTGTTAGCGCCCTGCCATTGTTGGCCTGGTGAGCCGATGTGCTGTGGGGTCGTGTTACAGCCGTTTGGAAGTACGGATTACTAACTATATACCTAGTGTGCAGTACCTTACATACGGATTACACCAGTACCTAGTGCAGGGCGGGGAACTCACTAGTTAGTGCACATGGACCCCTGACTATCAAAATCCGGGGGATGTGCTGCAGCTCAGCCCATTCTCTTCGTGTATTGTACGCTACGCTACGGTATTGCACAGTATGTAACTCCGCAGTTCATTGCCTTATACAGGCAGCACGAAGCGCACAAGCTCAATATTATCCCTTTTAAGGACCTTGGCCTGTAACTTCCATTGGTTCGGCCTTCGACATCACGAAACATTGGACAATTCAAAGAAACAGCTGAGTGCGAAGGGATCCAAAGAGGAAGGGGAAAACGAGACATGACCTTTGTTTTTCTTCAACTCGTGACAAGACGCTATCAGCTAGCCCGAATGCCCTCTACTAGCCAACTTCGTTATTTTTTGGAGAAAAATGACATGATGCTGCCTTGGCCTTTCTGACCAGACTTCTTTGGCTTTGCTGTCTGCATTGGAGGAGCCGAGCTCGTTGTCTTCGGTTTCGCAGCCGGGGGCGCCTCATCCTCTGAGAAGGACTCCCAACCAGGCTCCTGAATAGTGACTGTTATAGAAATTAGCAAGTTGAAAGGAGGAGCAGAACAGGTATTCGTGCAACCTACCAAGATACCCCTGGTCATCCATGATCTGTTTCTTACGCATAACCCGTCTTTTGCCCCGCCGCCGACCGTTGGCAGAAACAGCAACAACTTCCGTCTCCTCCTCCTTCACAGGCTCAGGCTCCGGCGCCTGGGGTTCTTCCTCCATTACCTCCTCCACGGGCTCTTCCTCGGGTGTTTCTGCCTTATCTGACGCCTCTTCTTTCTCGTCCTCTTCCTCCATCATCCGTCTCAGCTCCTCTTCTCTCTGCTTCTTGGTTTTGAAGGCTGATCCGCTGCGCGGTTTCGGCTGTGGCAACTCATCGTCGTCCTCGCCATCGTCGGACAGTGGCTGCGCGCTCGGCTCCTCACTGTCCGGCGCTGTGGCCTGTGGTGTATTTGCTTCCTTCTTGACTTTGGCTGCTTTTGCCGTCGCTTTGGAGAAGGCTTGCATGATACCGGAACTTGGGCCACGCTTCAACGACGGGGCGGGCTTTTTCGTCGGCCCCGAAGAAGAACCTTTGTCAGTCGTCTCCTGAGCGGGTGGAGCAGGTTTGGAAACTTCCTTGACCCTTTCTGGGCCCTTTGGCTGCGCAGCGTTTGACGACGTGAGCTTCGCTTGGGCCTGCGTCCTCGCAGCAGCAGCCGCAGCACTAAACCCGGGCCCCTGTCGCTCTCTACGTCGCACCTTAGGGTTGGTGATGGGAACGAGACTCTTCAAGTCGTCGCCCGAGCTCAGGCTAAGTACTTGGTTTGCTGCATCGACGAGCAGAGCCATGTCCTGCGATATGGTTAGGTATTAATCATCTCAAAATGTTGTGCGAGGGTTTCTGTCTGACCTTTGTCGGATGCGGTCCGACGCTGTAGATGTGTATCGAGCTGACTTGTTCATATTCCGCAAGGGTTTCTTGAATCTAGTGAGCCGAAGTGCTGCATATTCGACGCTGACTACCAACCTCTGAGTTGCCCTTCCGGCACTAGCGAAAGGGTGAGAGTAGGGACGACCTCGGCGAACGATTCAATCTCGGGTGCCGAGCTTGCCATCTCGACATCGCCATCGTTCCCATGCTGCGATGCCGGCGCCTTGTCAGGAGCTCTCTTGGTTCCGTAGATCAAATACGTGGCATGCACGGCACCAGGACGTTTCGCATTCTGGTTCCGGTGGAACTCGTAAAGCATCCTGAGTGTGTTAGTCTTTTATCTGGCTTTCAAACTGAGTGCCCACACATACTGCTTTGCTGTGTTGACATGAACCTTGAGCGCCCGGCTCAGCAACCGATAAGTGATCTGGGAAGGAGGAACTGATGTCAATCGAGGGCCGCCGTGGATGCGCGTCTAGGGATGGAAAAGCTCGTACCACTTTATCTTCGGTGAGGACATTCTCGGCCAAGAACTTGTTGTAGCTATCCATTGTGAGTTTGCGAGGTTTGCAGGATTCGGCCGTGCAAAGCCTCGAGGTCGATGTGGTTTGCGATCGGCGCTAATAAGAACAAGTCGTGACGCGCGACCCAGAAACCAATTAAAAGAGCCGATGGCGTCGTAGCGCGAAGTCACGTTTCGCTGCTGAGAGACGAATGGGGCCCCCCTTGCAGCCGCGGACCGAAGTGGCTGCAGGCCCCTGTAACCCCTGTGTCGAACGCCGGCTCGGTGATTCGCTCGCCCCAAAAATTGGGGGCCTGGACCAGGACGCGACGGAGCCAACGAAAGCTTCGACGGACCTTCAAGGTGCCCGGCGGGCCAAAATCAACACCCCACTGCAATCTCCTCGCATCGCGACGCTTACTTCCGTTCCAAAGGTGCTACGAACACCTCCCACGGTCCTTCGCCTCACGGTCGCGCCATGACTTGCTTCATACCTGCCGTCTTGCCGATCTAATTCAGCTCGTTTCTTGTGCACAGTACACTGCTCCCGTTCCACCGCGCCCTCGCCTCAACTTCTTGTCGCAGGCGTACTTTCGGCGCGGCGCAGTGCGTGGGCCAAAAAAAGAAGATGGCGTCGTTTCCGCGATTTCGATTCTTGGCAATCGCCGTTCTTTTCCACCTCGTGTATATATATTCCATCTTCGACATTTACTTCGTTAGCCCGATCGTGTCGGGCATGCGCTTGTTCCAAGTTGAAAGGGCACCATCGAGTCGTCCGCCCGCAGACCGCCTGGTGCTCTTCGTAGGTCCGTGGAGCAAAAGCCCTTGTGCGCTCGCAGACGGAGCCAATTGCTGACCGGTCCATGCACAGGAGACGGATTGCGAGCCGATAAAGCGTTTCAGTTCCACCCTGAACCTTACCCCGAGAACGATGATGATCTTGTCCCGAGGCCGCTTGCCCCGTTTCTGCGCTCCAAAGTGCTACAAGAGGGCACCTTTGGTGTCTCGCATACGCGTGTGCCGACCGAATCGCGACCCGGACATGTGGCTCTCATTGCTGGCCTCTACGAGGATGTCTCGGCTGTCACCACCGGCTGGAAACTGAATCCCGTCAACTTCGACAGTGTGTTCAACCGCAGTCGGCACACTTGGAGTTGGGGGAGCCCCGACATCCTGCCCATGTTTCAACATGGCGCTGTTCCCGGCAGGGTGGATGCCTTCACGTACGGGGCCGAGCTGGAGGACTTCTCGTCTGATTCCCTCGTGCTGGACCTGTGGGTGTTCGACCACGTGAAGGACTTCTTTGCCAAGGCGCGGACGGATAAGGCGCTCAACGACGCGCTGAGGCAGGACAAGATTGTTTTCTTCCTTCACCTGCTGGGGCTGGACACAGCCGGGCACTCGCATCGGCCTTATTCGAAAGAGTACCTCCACAACATCAAAGTGGTCGACAAGGGAGTCCAGGAGGTTGTCGAATTGATGAAGGATTTCTATGGCGACGACCGGACTGCCTTCATCTTTACTGCTGACCACGGCATGAATGACTGGGGCAGCCACGGAGACGGCCATCCTGACAATACCCGAACTCCTCTGATCGCCTGGGGGGCAGGGATTGCCAAGCCTCAACTCTACCCCGGAGAAGTCGCACCGGGACATGATGAGTACTCTTCCGACTGGCATCTGGATCATGTTAGGCGACATGATGTTTCCCAGGCTGATGTGGCCGCGCTCATGGCCTACCTCATTGGTGCGGAGTTCCCGGCGAACTCGGTTGGCGAGCTGCCTCTCTCTTTCCTGACAGCTGGTCTGAAGGAAAAGGCCCAGGCGTCGCTGGTGAACACGCAGGGGATTCTCGAGCAATACCGCGTCAAGGAAGAGAAGAAGAAGGCAACTGAGCTAAGATACCGGCCATACGGCCCCCTGAGCGCCGAAGGCCTGGACGCGGAAAGCCGGGTGGCGCACATCCGGCAACTCATTGACGCCGGCAGCTACGAGGAAGCCATTGAAGAGTCAGCGGCTCTTACGAAGGTCGGCCTCGGCGGCCTCCGGTACCTGCAGACTTATGATTGGCTATTCTTGAGGGCTCTCATCACAGTGGGCTACTTGGGCTGGATGGCGTATGCCCTCACCACCGTCATCGATCTTCATGTGCTGCACAGCCGTGTCCAGCCCTCCAGGACTCTTTCCGGGATTGTTGCTTCAACCTCCGCTTTGACGGCGCTCTACGCCTCGTTTGTCATCTCCAAGTCGCCGCTGACCTACTACGCATATGCATTCTTTCCTGTGTTTTTCTGGGAGGAAGTGTATGCGCGACGGGAGAGCCTGGTGGAAGGCTGCAAGGAGCTGTTTGGTCATATCCAGTCCGGAGGCAGTCTTGGCTCTTTGGTCCTCAACTGTGCCAGCTATGTCGGAATCATTGAATCTCTGGTAAGTCTATGCCCTTAAAAGTACATTGACACCCTGAGCGTGCCGTGCCGACTTACAGCGTAGGCCCTGGGTTATGTCCATCGCGAGATTCTGACCATACTGTTTGTCATCGGCGCTTTCTGGCCCGCAGTATATGGCTTCGCCTTCTTGCAAGAGCACGCCGCCCTGTCCATCACCTGGTTCCTGTCGTGCATCGCCATGAGCACCTTCACGCTCCTCCCAGCCGCCATGACATCCGAGGACGTCAACATGATGTCTGTTGCCCTACTACAAACTTATGTGTGGACTAAGCTAACAATATCACACAGAATGATCGGAGGCGTTTTAATGGTTGTTGTCGGCATTTTGTACCTGGTTCTGGAAGACTTTGTTCTCTCAGACTTTGCTTGGTCTGACAAACCATCGGCTCCGAGGAGGCATGTCTCGAGGACTCTCGTGGGCATCCAAATCGGCCTGACGATTCTTTCCATCGTGGTGACCCGTTCGAGCGCCCTGTCTTTGCAAGCCAAGCAAGGACTCCCCCGTGGAAACCAGATACTCGGTTGGGTGGTGCTTGGTAGGTTTCTTGCATGCTCTCCCAATCCTGGTGACTCTACTGACCAGTTACAGTATCATCACTCTTGATGCCGTTGGCTCACCGCGCACAGCCCAACAGCCACTACCTCCACAGGATACTGGTTATTTTCCTGACCTGTGCCCCCACCTTTGTTATCCTGGCCATCTCCTACGAAGGACTCTTCTATGTGGCCTTCTCAGCCGTCCTGGTTAGCTGGGTCCGACTAGAGCATGCCGTCTACAAGTTTTCTTCTCTACCTCACCCATCTCCCGCTACTGACGGCACAACAACACACGCCCAAGCGAAGGGTGCGACACCCGCAAGATCTCAAACATCCGAGACTAATCGGGCGCTCCCCTCGCCCTTCCGGCCGCTCACGCTTCGCGACGCGCGCGTCGCACTCTTCTTCTTTGTCCTCTTCCAGTCGGCCTTCTTCAGCACGGGCAATGTGGCCTCTGTCTCCTCCTTCAGCCTCGACAGCGTTTCCCGGCTGATCCCCATCTTCGACCCCTTCTCGCAAGGCGCCATGCTTATCCTCAAGCTGATGATCCCGTTCGCTCTCATTTCGGCCAATCTTGGCATCCTGAACAAGCGGCTGGGCGTCGCGCCTTCTGCGCTGTTCATGCTGGTCATGGCCATCAGCGACATTCTGACGCTGTACTTTTTTTGGGTGGTCAAGGACGAGGGCTCGTGGCTCGAGATTGGGTCCACCATCAGTCACTTTGTGATTGCCAGCTTATTGTGCGTCTTTGTCGCAGCACTCGAGGGCGTGAGCGCCTTGTTCATTGCTGGGATTAAGGTGGAAGAGGACGTAACTCGGGCAGTTTGCGAGGGGGCGGTCGCCGAGGTGCTGCTGAAGAGGACTGATGAGAACGGCGCCGGTGGGGAATAGAAGCTGATCTCACTCGTATCTAGAGTCGGGTGACCTTGCGTAAGGGGGTCCTTTAGAATGTATCATACAGGCATAATATACGCAATATAGACTGGCTCCTAGGTCGGAACAATCCGATTCCTTCTTCTGTACAGTACCAGGTATAATAAAATACCGCCTGATGTTGTCCCACACCGAGATTGTTTCAGCTTCCTGTGCACATATCCGGTAGGAAGGGTTCATGGATGGATATCCGTGTGGTTGCGCTCCTCTCACATCCAGGCAACGTCTTCAACGTCGGGACTTGCCACCGGTGACACAACCTTGCTTGTTTCGCTGCTCACTAAATGCAAAGACACACTGATCACTGGTACATGTAGCGTAATCTGTTCCAAACTTGTGTGTCCACAGCTTTCCAGGCCCAGCGCAGGCTTGCGTCGGATCTTGACTTCATTAAGCGTCATGGAACACACACACACTCACACACTCACATATTACTCTGGTAGTGTGTGAGAAGCAATGGCAGATTCCGTGAGTCCTGTAGCAGACCAATATGAGCATGTGAATTCTGCAACCTCAGCATTTTCTAAGGAGACGGAAGCATTACGTGACCAAGGGTTAGCCACCACGAATGGGGCCAGAAGATGGATGATTATGGCCCGACTGATTGTCGTCTGTCTGTTGAATGGTCTGTAGAATGGTGAACTAATAATCTTGATCGCACAGAGGCGCGCGGAACTTCCTCAAAGCTTGCGGGGAAATGCGCAGCGGGGCAAGCTCCCTCAGCGTGAAGCTTGAAGTGGGCAGCCAATCATGGTTCCTGCAGCTGCGGGACAAGCCGCGTGAGCGATGATGACGTGCCTGGTTCGGTCCAGACTTTCGGGCGTGATGTCTTTGTGTGGACTGTACGATGAATATTAGTCTTTCCCACGCATCTCAGGCAAGCTATCTTGCACACTATTTCTTGCGCTCTGTGGCGTGATTATTTTGTGGTGTTGACCCGACGAAGCTGAGGTACATACTATGATACAAGGAAACACTGGTTTGCCGTTTCTCCACAGGCCGGGCACCTACCGACCACGGGATGACTCTGGCGTCCCTCCCGACTCTACCATGGTAGGCGGAAACTGTTACTGACAACTTCAGAAGTTGCTAGGATGGCGACTGCCTGTTTTGTTTAACTACATGTACTTGTGGTGCAAAGCGGGGTGGAAGGGGAGAATTTCGTCATTTCGGGTCGAGCGTGGTCTGCGCTTTCTACCTAGGTACAGCAGTAACTGGTCAGATAAGAGGAGAAGTTTAACCTAGAGATCCTACGTAGTTGCCTGGAACAAGCTAGTTCTACTTGCAGCTTTCGTTTTGTGAGAGAAGAAATTGAAATAAGCAATCATGACTTTGAAAGAGCTACCAGGTACCTTGATGAGCTGGATCTGGAGAACGACAGCTGAGGGGTGTTGCGGAGAGGTCGGGCTGACCCGACATTGCCAAGAAACGGGCTGCAACTCACGAGCCAAGAGTTCCCCGGATTCGTGCAGCCGCGCCGTCGGCCACACATTCCCCCCGCGTCAGAAATCTCGTTTGTCGTGGGCCCAAGGCGTCGCAGGTGTCGCTTTGCCCTCAGTCGCTTGGCTGCGACTCTGTCACATGCAAACTGTGGGGCATCATCTTTTCCCCCTTGTGCATTGTTGCAGGTTCGTGAGCCCTTGCCCGCAGTCCAGATGGAGGGCCGACCTGCTACAAGTGCTAGAGTGCTGCCGTGTTGATGGAGACCTTTTACTTTCAGGCCGGGTGGAAGTGGAAGGCCGGTCAAGCGACTGTGTCGGGGACCCGACTCAGGGGTAGTGTCGGTACTCGTGGTGTGCATGAGCCGACTTGGTGCCTTGTCGGAAACATTCATTCACCAGCCAAGACCCGTACTAACCCAAAGACCACTGGGTTGCATGTCCCAAGCCTGCATTGACCGCACTAAAAGAACGCTGAAATCCGGGGGTCGGCAGCGCCGGGACCACCCAAACTGGACTCGAAACACCCCTCCCAGACAGCACATCGAGCTTGCGTCTAAAGGCACTTACGAGCTGCAACCGATCGATATCCGATGGGCCACTCGCTGCTGTCATTTGCAATAACTCGACGGCTTCAGAAAACGAGGCGCTGCACTGACGCAGATACGCCCTCGGCGCGCTTTATGTGACATAACGTTACCTTCTTGCTTAACTGCTCTCTGTTCGCGAGCCCCACGCCCGGGGGAGCTAGTTAACGGGATTTGCGGTGCGTAGCAGAGAGAGATCCGCGATAATCGAGACCCCCGAAATCCGTCTCCAGCAAAGGGCGATCGGGGGAGTTCGGTGGCGCAACAGGACAGGAGCGCCGGCTCGATCGCTCAGGACGACGGGCCAAAAGGCGCATCCTTTTAACGAACATCACCAGCCGTTCTTGAACGCGACGCAGCTTGAATTCGCCTACCAAGACAATACGCCGTTGTCGAGATGGAGGGCCAGCCAAGCCCGCCCGTCGAGGCAACGCCGCCGAAGCAGCCGTCCACATCACCAGCCCGCAGCTCGACCACACCATCGACATCCGGGGCTACGACGACGACAACCACGACGGCGGGGCAGATCAGTTTCCGAAGGTTGGTGCTCTTGATGTTCGCCGTCGTCTCGCGGCGCCGCGGGGCAAAGAAACGTGGACTGCGCTGACATGGTTTTCTTTGCGAGCAAAAAGACAACGAGCTTCGAGAGCATGCGAGGTGAGTAGCATTTCAGCCCTTACTTATTTAAAATATGCCTGCCTGTCAGAAGCCGAGTTTCGCGGTGGATTCAAATGGGACCCTTCTCCGAGGCTCGCTGCGCGATTGCGACAACCTCGCCTATCGTACCTCGGCTCATCGCCCGCCCACCCACACAACATTGAGAATCTCCCCAGCTAACCAGCGGTTGTCTCGCAGACATGCCATGCCCGCAAAGTACGGATCCCCCTATCAATCCATTGAAGCCGCAAATCCACAGAGCCTCCGTTCTCCGCCCCTATCTCGGATGCTCACATCACCTCCTGCAGGTCCGCTGCGATGCCGCAAGCCTCGGCGTTCCGTGTACCAACTGCGTCGCCTTCCAGATCGAGTGCCGCATCCCGCAGCCGAAACGGAAGAAGGCGCAAGGTGCCGTTGTGCCGACCAGAGATTCCGACAGGTACATCAGACGCCCCACAAGCTTCTTGATCTTTCTGCCATGCCCGAGCCATATCTCCAGTCGTTGCGCAGGCCAGCGCAGTAGCCGCTCTCCCGGAGTTGCAGACGGAACCACGTCTCTCGTGCTCTGGACTCTGATGCTGACATGACAGCAGCGAGCGAGGAGACGAAGACCGGTCGCCGCTCCCGCCGGGCACGACCACATTCCCCAGTGGCACGCGACCTCCCGCCGTTTACCATACCCACGAGGGCACACCTTCGACGGCCAACACCGAAGCCGAGCAACAGAAAAAGGAGGAATTTGACAATGCCACACTTGCCAGCTACATGAACCTCGTCATGAAACCCAAATTCACGAGAGCACCCATCACCGAGGCCGGCAGGGTGGCTTATCTTGGCGAGTCCTCCAACCTCACACTCCTGGTCCACGACCGCCAGAATGACGGTGACGTCGTTCACTACCCGCTGCCGGAAAACATCAGAGGCTCACGAGCGCGATTGACCGAGCTGGACAATATCGAGATCGATATTCTACATCAACGAGGCGCTTTCCTTCTCCCACCGCGCGCGCTCTGTGACGAGCTGATCGACTCGTATTTCAAATGGGTTCACCCCATCGTGCCCGTGATCAACAAGACGAAGTTCATGCGCCGGTACAAAGATCCGAAAAACCCTCCATCTCTTCTCCTACTACAGGCCATGCTTCTCGCGGGCTCGCGAGTCTGCACCAACCCCCAGCTAATGGACGCAAACGGCTCCTCCACGCCTGCGGCACTGACCTTTTACAAAAGGGCCAAGGCTCTGTACGATGCAAATTACGAAGACGACCGAGTTACTATCGTTCAATCACTTCTGCTGATGGGTTGGTACTGGGAAGGGCCTGAGGATGTCACCAAGAACGTCTTCTACTGGACCCGGGTGGCTACAATAGTAGCGCAAGGGTCGGGCATGCACCGTAGCGTGGAGGGTTCGCAGCTCAGCTTGTCGGACAAACGGTTGTGGAAGCGGATCTGGTGGTCTCTTTTCACGAGAGACAGATCCGTAGCCGTCGCCCTCGGACGGCCGTGCCATATCAACCTCGACGATTCGGATGTCGAGATGCTGACCGAGGATGACTTTATCGAGGATGAGCCTGATCAACGGAGCGAGTATCCTCCGGATCCCGTTCACGTGCAGTTCTTCCTGCAATACGTCAAGCTGTGCGAAATTATGGGAATCGTGCTCTCGCAGCAATACTCGGTCGCGGCAAAGGGACGCAGGCACAACCCCATTGACCTAACCCACAGCGACATGGCTCTTGCCGATTGGCTGCAGAACTGCCCCAAGATTGTGTATTGGGAGGTGCCGAGGCACCATTTCTGGGCCGCCCTGCTTCATTCAAACTACTACACGACACTATGTCTGTTGCATCGGGCTCACATGCCACCGAGCGGTTCCAGCAGGTTCGCGGATGATTCGGCGTATCCGTCTCGGAACATCGCCTTCCAGGCGGCGGGCATGATCACGTCCATCATCGAGAACCTGTCAGCACGGGGGGAGCTCCGGTACTGCCCCGCATTCGTCGTGTATAGCTTATTCTCGGCCCTGATCATGCACGTGTATCAGATGAGGTCACCGGTGCCCTCGATACAGCAGGTCACCCAAGATCGGATACGGACGTGCATGAGCGCGCTCAAGGAAGTGTCCAAGGTATGGCTTGTCGGCAAGATGGTGCACACACTCTTCGAATCCATCCTGGGCAATAAGGTGCTCGAAGAGAGGCTCCAGAAGGCGGCAGGCAAAAGACACCGCCAGGCGCAGCAGAGCCTGTCGCAACTGGAGCAGCACCGCTACGCGCAAGAACAGAAGCGCAAGTACGATGAGATGGCGATCGACTTCAACGTTGGCACCCCCCAGCCGCAAGAATCGTATGAGCGCTCGAGGCCGCAGACACCAAGCCTCGCGTCGAAGAATGAACCTGGTCCCAACGCCATGCCACCTCCGAATAACACGTCACCGCACACACGGAACAACGGCGACGCGTTTATGGGAGGGACAGCGTCGCGCCCTCACACACGGCCCGCCACTCCCTTTAATCCCTCCTTCTCGGTGCCAGCAACCCCGCCTGACCTTTACCTCGTCACGAGGAACTCGCCGAATCTGTCGCAGGCCGTCTGGGAGAACTTCCAGCCGGACCAGCTCTTCCCGGAGAGCGCCAACGCGCCTTTGTTCCAGCAACTTTCTCCTCAGCAAACCCCACAAAGCCTCGACCAGCAAATGATGACACAGATGCAGAATCAAAACATGCAAGGACAACCGATGGACGGCGGACAAAACGCATATGGACAAACCATACCCAAGCGTGGAATGGGCGGCAGCCCGATGCAGCAAAATGCAATGCTACAGCCGGGCATGGCGGGCTCCTACCAAGGGCAGCAAGGCAGCGCAAACATGTGGCAGGGATATGATGCGCCCATGGTCGACGGGCAGAGCCCGAGCGATAGCTGGAGCTCGGGCTCCGCTCCCGGCCAGCCAGTGCCGGCGACACTCAATGTGGAAGACTGGTAGGTCTCATTACACCGCGTATATCACACGTTTCAGACAGCGGCATGATTCTGATTGCCCTTGCAGGTTCCAGTTCTTCGGTATTCAAAACGACTCCGGAAATCCTATGAATCTCGACAATCTGCCCATGCTTTAGATGAACCTGTGTCTGCCTCCTTGTCGCCGACAACACGACGTTATCATCATCATCATCATCATCATTGAGAACAGCAACAACAACACCAACAACAACAACAGCAGCAGCAGCAGCAGCAGGGTCGGGCATGTCTTCTGAAAAGAACAGTCGCGTCTTGTTCTCTTTCTGGAATGAGGTCAATGACAACGAGGAATCACAGGCTTTGTGCAACTGGCTGTTAGGGGAAACGCTACGATGTGCAAGCTTTTGGTGGAAGTGTATCTGTACCATGGGGGCCTGGGGATGTCCAACGAGTGGTAAAACTGAGCTTGGCCGATGTGCTTGTGGTAGTATGTTCCAAGGACTCAATTTAAGGGTACTTCTGTCTCCGGCTGCGTCGGTGTTGTATATAGACGAAAGTACTGTACATACACCTACCCACTTACCCCAAAACTGCAGTAACAGTTACTCCCACATCACTCGGCATAGCAGACTCGATGCACAACATCTCAGGTTGCCCCAGTCAAGGTTGGGCCGCAGATCGGGCCGCGCAACTGCCGCGCGCAACATATCGACGGCCTTGCGGAGCCGCCTGCGTGATGAGCATTCATGAAATGGTAAAGTAAACTTGAGAATGTGTAAGCGTCGTTCATATCTTTCAACTAAGAGGCAGGTGTTTCTAAAGTCAATGGAAGTTTGTGTCTTCGGTTCCGGCTGTTTCTTGATCGCAGATTTTACCCTTGCAAACCTCCTCTTGCTGGCCTGAGACCTTCAAAGATGAGATGCAGATGGGCAGCTGCAAGTCCCCCAGGGCCCGCCTGCGGTTGGTACACTAAAGCAGAGGTTCGAGAATCATCCATAACTGGCTTTACTCGTCACTTGCATAACCCCTGTCGTTCTACCGGCGCTTCTCTTTTGAAGTATTAGAGCCAATAGACGACGGTTTGTGGTTTCTTGGCTCGTAGTTTCGAGACATCTGTTGCCCTTTGTGGAGGGTGTTCTTCCGTAAATGATGCTCCTCTCCGTCCTGAACCCGTCTCCCATGTTCATTCACACTCGGCTCTTCTTCAATCTGAGTAAAAGTGTGCTGCGTATATCACTGCTGCTGGCGGTGTGAATAGGTGGGAGGGATGCGCATGCACACGCTAAATAGGCGCGCTTCCAGATGATCGCCAATGATTGACTTGTGGGGGAGAGGGTCCGGTTGGGTTGCCCGGCGCTTCCAGTTCCTCACCCCGCCCCCGCCCCCGCTTCAGACTCTCGTCGGTTTATGTCAAGAGAAGCGAAGGGGAAATGAAGACTCGAGTGCTGGTTTTTGCAAGGGCCGTATTCTGGAGGACTTCGCATCTCAAAACCGTCGCAAGAATCGGCATCCGTGGATGGAGAGGTGGCCGATGGTCTGGTGCGGCAGTCTGGCAGCTGACTGCGGCGGTGTGCTTGCCAGTTAGGGACTCCGTACTTAGTAACCCCCCGATCGCGTCGAGTGCCCGATCTTACATCGCCAAGTTTAAAGACCGCGTTCAAAATTGTGAGATGTACAACTTGCAACTATGTCTGCCTGCCAGACACGCAATTTCGATTCTCAAACACGCCGGACCAGCACCACTTGTTGGTTTATTTTACCCAGTGGTCTCTGCTGCGGCTAGCAGTTTGAATCCTGGCAAGGATTTCCCCTCCAAATCGATCCTCGCATAGCGTAACTACCCTACCTAAAAGGTACTGAGGGGCAGCCACCTGGGCGCATGCGGAAGCCCCACTAGGAACCGTTCCGCTCGCACACGCCAGTTACCTGCCCGGGCGTCCGTGCTGCAGGGCATCGCTGCAGTTGCCGCCTTCCGTCGGTGGATTGTGACAGGTGACTACTGGAAACGGATCTAGAGAACTTCCTTCTCCCCAAAGCGTCTGCGCTCATTCCTTATATCTCCACGTTTGTTGCACCGAAAGAATCGTCCGGGACTATGCAAAGCTTGGCCAACAACGCGCACACTGCTACACTGCGAGATAACCCCCCTGTAACCCGCCTTTGACGTAACCAGCCCCGGCAACGACAACAACCCCGCCGACTGGCCCAAACGAGCGCGCTCCCGGCGCTTTTCGAGCACGCCCTCGACAAAGCCGGTTCCCATTGTGGGAAGACTTCTGGGAGAGATAGCGGCGCCCGTTCGCTCCGAGATCATCATTGCCGCTCCAGCTTCGCGCAGCTCCCAGAATCTCGCCCACGATGACACAAGCGCCCATGATCTCGGTGCCTCTCAAGGCAACCAACGAGATCGACTGGATCACTCCGTTGAAGGCCTACATTCAGAATACGTACGGCGACGACCCCGAGCGATATGCTGAAGAGTGTGCCACCCTCAACCGGCTGCGGCAGGATATGCGGGGGGCCGGGAAGGACAGCACAGCTGGGAGGGACCTCTTGTACCGATACTACGGCCAGCTTGAGCTCTTGGACCTGCGTTTCCCCGTCGATGAGCAGCATATCAGGGTGTCCTTCACCTGGTAATCATTCCCCGTCTCAAAAACACGTACTCTCCGAGCGTTTTCCTGGTCTGACTTCCGCTCTGTGTAGGTTCGATGCCTTCACGCACAAGGCCACGTCGCAGTTCTCGCTAGCGTTCGAGAAAGCCTCCATCATTTTCAACATTTCGGCCGTTCTCTCCTGTCATGCCGCCAATCAGACACGGAGCGAAGAGTCGGGCCTCAAGCAGGCATACCACTCCTTCCAGGCCGCGGCCGGAATGTTCACCTACATCAACGAGAACTTTCTCCACGCCCCGTCCGCCGACCTGAGCAGGGACACCATAAAGGCACTCATCAACATCATGCTGGCACAGGCACAAGAAGTTTTTCTCGAAAAGCAAATTGCCGATCAGAAGAAGATTGGCCTGCTGGCAAAGCTGGCTAGCCAAGCTGCTACCCTGTATGGACAGGCGCTCGAGGGCGTCCAGGAAAACGTCACCAAGGCGGTATTCGAGAAAGTTTGGCTGCTCACGGTGCTGGCCAAGTTCAACTTGATGACCTCACTTGCACAATACTACCAGGCGCTTGCCGACGATGACGCAAATTCGCATGGCATGGCCGTCGCCCGTCTACAAGTGGCTGAGAGCCATGCCCGGGAAGCACACAAAACGGCCAACAATTTTCCGGGCACGGTACCGCCTAGCTCAAATCTAACTGCCGAAAGCGGCGTTGCCCTCGCCGAGATCACCAAGCGGCACCTGGTAGCGGTCCAGCAGAAACTCAAGGAGCTAACAAAGGACAATGACTTTATCTATCACCAGCCGGTGCCTGATGCGTCCGGAGTGCCGGCTGTCGCAAAACTACCGGCCGCAAAGCCCATCCCGGTTAGCGAGCTTTACGCGGGACAGGATATTCAACGGATCACCGGCCCCGATTTATTTGCCAAGATTGTGCCCTTATCCGTTACCGAGTCAGCAAGCTTGTATGACGAGGAGAAAGCGAAGCTTGTCAGAGCCGAGACAGAGAGGGTGGACGCCGCAAACAGCGAGATGGCAGCTAGCCTAGACTACTTGAGGCTGCCCGGGGCCTTGCAGGTTCTCAAAGGCGGTTTTGACCAGGACATTGTTCCTGACGAGGATTTTAGGACATGGTGTGCAGACGTTGCCGATCACGAAGATCCCTCCAAGATCTTCGAATATTTACATACACAAAGGCAGTCAATAGTTGCGACGCTGGAGAGGAGCAGCAAGCAGCTGGACATGGAGGAAAGCGTGTGCGAGAAGATGAGGTCCAAATACGAATCGGAATGGACCCAACAGCCCAGCTCGCGCCTGACCACCACGCTGAGAAGCGACATACGGACCTACCGGGAAGCGTTGGAAGAGGCCGGGAGAAGCGACGGTCAGCTGGCGACGAAATTGCGGCAGAACGAAACCGAGTTCAACGAGATGCGCACTGCGGCCGAGAATGGCGAGGTCGATGCTCTATTTCAGCGAGCCGTGAAGAGAATGCGGAAATCCAGCAGTACCAACAGTCCCTCCTCGGAACCAAACTTGCTGGATGCCGACTTTGATGACGGCGGACCCAGTGTTGTTGACCAGATTGCCAAGGTGGAGGATATTCTGAAGAAGCTGAACCTTATCAAGAAAGAGCGGATCCAAGTGCTCAAGGATCTGAAGGAGAAGGTACGCTTGGTGATACCGCAGGTTTGTGGCAGTCGGCTAAGATTGTTAGGCGCACAATGACGACATAACCCAGATCCTGATCCTGAACAAAAAATCCATCGCCAACTATGAACAGCAGTTGTTTCAGCAGGAGCTCGAGAAATACCGGCCGTACCAGAACCGCCTGGTTCAGGCGACCCACAAACAGGCAGCCTTGATGCGGGAGCTGACTGTAGCGTTCAACAGCCTTCTACAAGACAAGAGGGTCCGCGCGGAGCAGAGCAAGTACGAGTCGTTCCAGCGGCAGAGAAGCGCGGTGATCAGCAGGTACAAGCGCGCGTACCAGGAGTTTCTGGACTTAGAAGCTGGCCTTCAAAGCGCAAAAACCTGGTACAAGGAGATGAAGGAGACGGTTGAGAGTTTGGGGCAGAACGTCGAGACCTTTGTCAACAACCGGCGAGCCGAAGGCGCCCAACTTCTCAACCAGATCGAGCAAGACCGCGCCGCGAGCAAGAGTGCGCAAGCTGCACTGGAGCAGGAACGGTTAAAGAACTTGATGGAGCGCATGTCATTGGACCCACCACCAACTTCGCCCCCTATTACCTCTTCGCGGCCAACCCCCGCTCCTCTATCCTTCAGCCCGGGACCGGTGTATCCCAAGACAAGCTATTCGGGGCAGTATCAACTCCCCAGCTCGCCCCCGCCGACGCAAACAACCGCACCACAGTCCTACATTCCGCAGTCAGGGGGCCAACCTTTCACATACAATCCCAGCTCGCACGGCCGCATTCCCGGCCCAGCCTCCCCGCCACCGTCCCAGTCAACTTTCAATATTGGTCCTGTGCGGCAGGGCCCGGCATCACCTCCCCCAACGCAGACGTCGTTCTCCCAGCCGACGAGGTACAGCACTTATGGAAATCCAGCCACCATGCAGCAATCACAACCACAACAGCAGCACCATCACGCGAGTTATATTCCGCCCAACTTTGTTCCGCCTCCGCCTCCACCGGGGCCACCGCCTCTCGGGCCGCAGCAGACGGTGCACTATGGATCGGAGCACTATAGCGGGGATCCGAACGCAGTGAGGCCCGGGTCTGCGCAGCAGCATCTTCATGGGCAAACACAGAGTCAGGGACAGCACGATCCATGGGCAGGTCTGAGTGCTTGGAAATGAGGTAGATGGCATCTCACTAAGGCTGTCAGGGCTACTGGGGAGGCAGTCGGAAGAAGTAATGAGGCAGAAGCAATCTGGTCCGGAAGAGATGGGGGAGACGAACGGGCGAAGGGTGTTGGATGAGCGCCGAGCTGAATGTTGTGCCATGTTCCGCATACATTGTGTGGGCATTGGTGTTAGAGAAAATCAGCAGGAGAATATGAGCATAAAGCAAGGGACGGAGTACGTATGGATATGTATATCCAATGAACTGAATGCTCGCTCTCTTGCTCGCAAGCCTGTTCGCGAGAAGTATTCGTTCCTTGTGGTCATCTTCTTCGCTCTCTACAATCGGTTGATTCGAGATGCTGGCAGCGGATGCACCCTCAACCAATCCGTCTTCTCTCTTCTCAGCCAGTTTGATGCTGGTAACTGGCGGGTATGGGCCATCAGTGTGAGGATTACGGAAATTATGATCAGATGGGTGCTGAGGAGTGGTAAATTATGTCATAAAATGTCCTTTGTTCATCCCTTTATGACTTCAGCTTTTCCCTCTCGTCTAGCACATACGACCATATCCACAAGACAATTCGGGATCCCGTCCGCTCTCCCCTAGACAAGCTTGTGAGAGCCAGATTAGTAGTTAGGTCGGTGACGACTAGCGAATCCCTGGTGTTGTATGTTCTCTTTTTTGTTTCGGTTTGGGGAAAACTTTGAATCGCGCCAGCAGCTCATGTGGCATTTGATTACCGCGAAAAGGCGAGAATAGACCTTCGCCGGCGTCGCATCAAAGAGGTCTTGTTCTAGTGTAAGTCCGGGTTTTCGCCGACGTTTATTTTAGTGAGCGTATCGTATCCGAGAATCAGCATCCACCTCGAGGAAGGTGGGGTATACCGCTCCTGCGGAGAAAGGGCACCAACGTTACAAGCCGCCGCTGACGACCCCTCCTGACGAGCTGCGGGGAAGGTGGGGGTCCGGACGGAAGTCACTTCTTACAGACGCGTGCTACGCCCGTCATCCGGCACTTCCTGCGGTATTGAGATGGATTCGGGACGAGTAAGGCACACGCGGCGGGATTTACAGAGAAAGCGAGACCGGGAGGACTAGTGCGCTGCCGGCGCCTACCTTAGGCTTATATAGCCGGGGCGAACCTTTCCTGTTCAGTGCTAAACTATATTGTATGTATATGCCTTCTGCCTTTGCCGTTCCAGGCGTTGCTTTCCCCATCGGGAGCCGGGCACCTTACGTCGCACGCACACGCGGGCGGCGTCTTATTTAAGCCCCGAGAAGTCAATCCAGCCCGCCGGAGGTTTAGACTCGAGGGCTTTATACTACAAATACATCGTCCATTCGGTGCTCCATTGTCGAGCCTTACTTCGTCTTTCACCTCCCGGTTCTGATTGCCATTGCTCGAGAACCAGGATCACGAACGAAGATGTCCTTCGATCGTAAGTTTCGGCCGCGGACGGTGTCGACAAGTGACGGTCACTGACCCCGCTACAGGCCTCGTTCGTTTCGTGCCCAAGGGCGACGATAGCAAGATCCTCATCGGCGAGCCGGCCGACAGCTCTGTTGATGTCGGCGCCGCCGTCCGCAAGGGCGAGGACGTGCAAGTCAAGGTGTACAGCGGCAAGTCGGTGCTGGACGCCGGCTCGCCAACAGGCGAGACCGCCATCATCGGTCGTATTCTCTCGCCTCTAGCCCAGGAGGAGGTTGGGACTATCCGCTGCATCGGACTGAACGTGAGTTTTGCCCTAGGCTCAGGGACGGTACGGGACCATTTGTCGCTAACGCTTTACCTGCGAATGTAGTACAAGAAGCATGCCGAAGAGGCCAAAATGAGCATCCCCGAGATTCCCACCGTCTTCCTGTACGCGCACACGAGCATCCTCAAGTTCGATAACTTTCTTCTTCCGTTGTTGCTAACACGTTCCCGCGTTTCCACCCCCCGCTAGCAAACCGGCAACTTCCCTCGCCGATCCCTACCCGGCCCCGACTATCATCCCCAAGCACACAATCGCCAGCGACTCGGCCGACTACGAGTCTGAACTGGCCATCGTGTTGGGTAAGGAGGCGAAGAATGTCTCGGAAGCCGACGCGCTCGACTATGTGCTCGGGTACACGGCGAGCAACGACATTTCGAGCCGGGCGGCGCAGTTTGCCCAGACGCAGTGGTGCTACTCAAAGGGCTTCGACGGCGCCTGCCCGATCGGTCCTGTGCTTGTGAACAAGCGCCTGGTGCCGGACGTGGGAAAGCTGAGGTTGAGGGGGTTAAAGAATGGGAAAGTGGTGCAGGATAGCGCGTTGACGTAAGTATCCCCTTCATCTCCGTCTTCCCCTTCCTCTGGTCTTCCCTTTCACTCTCGACTTCTCTGTCTCCCCCCCCCAACCCTCTCTCCACGCAGGATGTCTCTTTTGACCACCACTAACGCAACAATGTACCGTTAGCGATCTGATCTTCTCGGTCGAGCAGATTGTCAGCTTCCTCTCGCAGGGCACGACGCTCCCCAAGGGCACACTTATCATCACGGGCACGCCGGCTGGTGTCGGTTTCGCGCACAAGCCCCAGGAGTTGCTGCACGATGGGGATGAATTTGTCGTGGAGATCCTGCCACATATCGGAAGTTTGTACAATGTTATGCGGAACGAGAAATGAGGAGAGCGAGTCGATGGAGAGGTATGAGGTGGAGGTATTCGTTAGAAACTGCCAGGTGTTTGGTCTCCAATAGAGCATGAAGTTCTAGAGGTTTCCCGATATTTTATTCAGTCTCCGAGTCTACCTCAGCCCAGCAGCGCGGGAAGATGCTCCTTGATATACTCAACCACGGCGTCTGGCCCTTTCTCCACCTGTAGACCCTGTGGTAGTGAGAAAGTCTTCAGATCGGGCACGATCTCTTTGGCAATGGCAATAATCTGCTGAGCCTCCTCGGGCGTCCACATTGACGCTGTGAACTGCAGGTCTTGTCAGGCCTCTGTTCCGCGTTCACTTGGGCCGAGGAATGCTTACCAGTACGTTTGGTTGGGCTTCTTCGACCGTCTTGCGAACTTGATCTACGCCTGGGAAGGGACGTTTGGTCATAATTGCCAACGAGTGAGCGAAACGCCGAGCCAGGGAGAAACCTACTTGCTGCATTGGCGACGTGGATGATGGTGTATCTGTCCTTGACGTCCTCGACGACGCGGCCGATAAGACGCTTGGCGCGGTCCGGGGCCGTGTTGACGGTGACAAGCCTGAAGGGGCCAGCAGGAGCCATGGCGAAACTTGAACGTAAATCGGGTATAATTAGTACTGTGTAGTGCTGTATAAATGTCTTCCGTGGTCGATTGTCGTAAAAACTTGTTATTTAATAGTAACAAGGTGTTAAAGCTACGTTATATGGTAATTCATTATATATATATATATATATATATATGGGTATATAGGAAGTTCGAGAAAAAGAAATACTATTGGTATTCGAGTAGTATCTGGGCCGTCCACGAGAACCACTTCACCTTAGCCATAATTACGTGGCAGGTAATTGCTTGATATCCCGGAGCCCGCAATTAGCAGCAATGAGGGAAGTACGATAATCCAATTGCGTCAAGCTGGGGAGGAGAGAAGCCTTTCATGGACCTGGTGCCATATGAAGGGGGAGAGAGAAGTAGGCAGTTTGGATTGTAGGAAGGGATAATGTTCTCCCGAACCTGAGCCGAGAACGGACAAAAGAAACCGAGAATGGGAGTCGTCGGCGTGGACCCGGAGATTAAAACTATTATCCGGCTCTTGGCCTTGCTAAGAAGGGTTAGGGTTCTATATCTTCTGAGGTGAGCAAGCGTGTCTTCTACATTCCCTCTTCTTCGCTTCTCGCGCTCAAGTTCTTCTTGCCTTGTGCCTTTCCCAGCCAGTGGTCGATTGTCCTAACGAAACTCGGGTTTTTGTTGGCCGAGCACAATCTAGTATTTATCTGGCTATCAATCTCACCAAGGTGGCGTGGCCTTGCGTTTGAAATAATATTCCAAAACTCTTGGAGAGAACTCGCACACCTCTCGCCGGCAATTTCGCAGCAAGCAACATCTAACATCGCATCGGCATAAGATCGCACCTCATCTGACAGACCATACCCCGTTAGTGGCCAACACGTAACGGCATGGAACCGACGCATTGCTCTCACTCCCGCGCCGATGCCAGAGAAGGGCCGTGACTCGGGTCCTCAGGTTAGCAGCAAAAACCGACTACATAACGGTAGCGACAGCAAACAGCAACAGCCTAGTTATTGATTGAGTCGATGCCGTTAGCGCAAGGAAGCCGACCGCCCTGGCGTCAGGGAGTAACTAAATCGAGGCGGCGTCCCGACATGGTTGGGTTGGACTGTGCATTTTCACAATGAGAAGAGGAAAACATATCGATCTCCAACACGCTAACCGGTTCGAATCTCGGTTCCGCCGAGGAACCACTCCGTTTTCACCCATGCTCACCGGTCCCTTCGACCACCGCTTCGGGAATGGCCGGTGAAACACTTGCGCGGAAGGCGGCTTGGAGACGCGCATTGCTGGCGAATTTGTAGCACCGCGGCCCCTGAAGAGTCAGAGACGGTTCTTGAACTCCCTAGTGAATTAATACCTGCGACGGCCGACATATAACACGTAACCGGCGCTGCCGCAGATCAGTCGCTGTGGGGGGAGATGGATGGATTGAGCGGTCTTCGTATCTCTGCTACGGTCGTCATCCCGGACAACGCGGAGACCTCGTCCAACACGGGTCTCGATAGTTGATGGCGATGGCGATGGTGGAAGAAGGAAGTCAACCGATGTGGGTGGCTGCAACCCCTGGTAGGTCTGGGAGCCCTAGTGGGCCCGGTATACACTACCACAGTCGCGCTCTACTATGTACACTAAACAAGAGCATCCGTCCTTGACAACCGAGATGAAGAGCAGAGGCGGCATGCTTTAGTGACCACAGAATACTTTATTCTCCTTCTTACGACGGAATGGTTAGTTAGGAGGAACGGACGCAGTATATATGTAATCCGTACATATTCCTGGACAGACGCCAAGCAGCTGATGATAACAATGAAGTCTGGGGTCATGGCCCACGTCCTCAGCGGCCAGGGGGGAAATATGGGGCCCCGTCCAAGTGGGCGCATTCGGCATCCTACCAAGAAGATGATCGGTTTGATCGGCCACAACCCCTGGGGCAGATTACATATGTATGTAGAAGTGCGAGGTCCTACCGCGTACCGAGTAGTGTGCTGCGTACACTCCTGCGCGAGTGCGGATTAATACTGTGTATGTACCGCACAGCACGTTATACACTAGAGAGTGGAGCAAGGGGAGTTTAGTGTCCTAAATAAGGATTATACTGAATAGTTATGTCCATAAACGGACCTCTTTTGGAGTGGCGGATCATCATCCATTGTAAAAACGTAGTCCCTGCCGCCGACGAGGCCTTCGGGGATGACTCCATGTGCCACGCTTACTACACCACACAGGGAAACACATCCGAATCCTGAGAGGAGGTGAACTCACCGGGCCAGCGTACGTAATATAACATTGCTACATCGATACACGTCCATACCTACCGTACCTACTACATTTGACCTACGTATACATACTTGGACGCTAGAACTGCGCTGGCGATCTTAGTGTAGAACTGCGCGTCGGGCCCAGCCATGAAACCTTTTGGCGATCTGGCAATGCGAAGGATTAGTTGTGGTGTAACTTATGTCCAGGACGGAGTAATTAGTCCGCATACCTACACGAATTAGGTATGGACCTAGTTTGCTCGAGCACGGCGAACGTTGGTGCTAGCCGCCCTTCCCCGTGGGACGATCCACACGGCAGATGGTGAATGTCGCAAATATTTTCTGATTCTGTGCGCGCGGCAGCCATCCGTGCACTAACTAACTACTGTAGTACACCAGTGTGTAATTAGTGGGCGCGCTAGAAGGAACCCGGCTCAGACCCGAGCCAGTGGTTGCGATGCACCATTGTTGGGGACGCTAGGCAGCATACACAGTACGAAGTAGTCCGAAATAAGAATGCAAACAAACGTTTCATCTGCTGCTCAGAGTCTTCCTATGTACACACCAGAAAATTCCTCCCCTTCCGGGGACACTGGCCAAACTTCATTAGGGTGGTGTAGATAGTCCTTTGTCTCTCTCTTTCTCTCTCACACTCACTTACTTACTCTCTTTCTCTCTTAAAACTCCGGGTTACCTAGTCTATCTATCCGGTCCATTCCTTTTTTCCCAGTTTAACAAGCTTGCTTCCTACCGCGTTTCTTTCTTGTTCCAATTTGTTCGATGTCAAGCAGCGCGGTGTAACGAACTGTGTAACGGCCGTTCGTTAACAAGACAAACGACGCAGACTCGGTTGGCCCTGGCCTGGATGGACTGACTGCTCGATAGTCACGATGGGCTTGTGGGAGGTCGAGGACTACGGCAAGGTTGCCGACCGAGCGTGCTGGGCGATGTTTGCCGTCTTGACAGGTACGTCAGCTGCGCGGGCGACGGGGACGAAGAAAAAGGATGACCAAAGGAGAGAAGGAAAAAAGAAGAAACATTATAGGAGGGAAGAGGGAAGGGAAGAGGAGGAGATAAAAGGGGGAAGAAGGGGTGGAGGGGAGGCGCGGTGCGTTCTAGGAACATGTGGTTTGCAAGAACTAACTCAAAATAACTGCTATCTGATCAGTTGTTGTCTCGCTCCGCGTCTTTACCCGAGTCTATTACACGAGAGCGGGAGGGGGCGGGCTGGGGATCGATGACTACATCACGCTCGGCTGTCTCGTCGTCTTCCTGGTTACGTGCATCTTCATCAGCATCGGGTCGCGCCACGGCCTCGGCAGGCACTACACGACGCTGGCGCCCGGGGACGTGACGGCGGCGCTCAAGTGGAACGTCATCATCAGCGCCGTGCTGATCTGGTCCTTCTCGCTGCCCAAGTTCGCCATGATCTCGACCCTGCAGCGGATCCTCAGCCCCGGCACCAAGACCAGGGTCGTCTTCTGGGCGCTCGCCCTCTCCTCGCAGGTCTGCATCCTGGCCACGTCGGTCTGGTGGTTCAAGCAGTGCGACCCGGTCGAGTACGGATGGGACCGCACCATCCCGGGCGGCTCCTGCGCCCCCGTCAGCGTCATGGCGAACCTGGGCTACTTCACCTCCGCCTACTCGGCCTTCCTCGACGTCTTCTTCGCCCTCTACCCTATCCCCTTCGTCATGCGCCTCAATATGGCGCTCAAGACCCGCATCGCCGTCGCCGTCGCCCTGGGGCTGAGCGCCCTGGCCTGCGTCGTCTCCATCTACAAGCTCGCCATCTTTGGCCAGATCTTTGAGATTCTGGCCAAGGATCCGACGTGTGAGTTCCGAGCTTCTTTTCTTCGTTACGATTTCCCTCCCCCCTCCCCCCTTCCCCCCCCCTTTTTTTATTACTTTTACTTTTAATCGTCCAATCCAAAGATTGACTAGTTAACCCCGGTTTCCCTCCCAGATCCGGTACCGTACCTGGACATCCTCGGCGTGGCAGAAGGGACCATTCTCATCGTGTGCGCGTCCCTCCCGACGCTGGGACCGCTATACAAGGCGGCCAGGGGCCGGATTAGCAGCGCCACCGGCGGGGGCAGCGGCGGCGGGAGCAGCAGCAAGCAGCTCTCGGGGAGGCAGCTCGGGGCCAGCCAGGCCACGTCGGGCCCCAGCAGGAACCGCGACTGGGACGGCGTCAGGGGCCACAAGCTCGAGTCGGACGCCGAGGAGTCGTCGAGCCTGCACCTCCGCCCCAGCTTCGACGCCATCCCGCTCGTCACGACCGCCCAGGCCCGCGGCATGACGGACGATCCGGAAGGCGGCGGGATCCACAGGACCTTGGAGGTCTCGGTATCGTCAGAAACGAAGAGCTATTGATTAGATACGGAAACAGCTTGGGACGGGGGCGCACGCCACATTGGTTTTTTTTTGTTTTGTTTTGTTATCTATAATTTGCAATACTGATATTACCGTAAGGAGTATGGCGTATAATTATACGGAGGTACACTGCCCAAGCTAGATTTGGACATATATATATACACGGAGTACATACTATAACATACAGTGCATATGGATGTGTTTGCTGTGCGATAAATATGCGAGCATGCTTCAATTGTGCTTGTTTTCATTCTCGTCGACATAATACACAAAGAATCGGAAGAGCTGGTTAAAAAGGAAAATAAATGAGAAAAAAAAAAAAGAAGAAGAGAGAGAGTGTGTGTGAGACAAATGTTCAGACGAGCTATTTTCCAAGGTTGTGCCCTGTTCGACCCCACGGGCCGGCGCGTCCCCCGAACGACGGGAGCCCTTCAAGTCAAGTGGGGCCCACGGCGGGGAGCAGTGCGCGACCCCAGGCTTACTCCACCCGATGAGGGGGCGCAAACGAGAGTCGAAACTAGTTAGTTTAGTCCCAACTCAGTTACTGGACCCGTGAAGCAGTGGAGAGGAAGAGGGGTGAGAGGGGGTTGGCGCGAACGCAAGGGTGCAAATCGCTGGATATCTTACCGAGCATGTAACGCACTTGTTACGTTTGTGGGTTGGGGGGTGCAGCACATACATACTTACAGGATAAGTAACGAGGTGAACTAACGGGCATATCACGGCTTCAGTCACCCCTAAGTAATAAAAACACCCGGGCCTCCCTTTTCTTTGCTTTTTTTTGTTTTCCCGACTCTTCTTAGCGCCTTTTCCTTGTTGCACAGCCACAAAGCGTTACTTCTCGTCAACTTATCACTTATTAATACTCAGCCACTCCTCCGCCATGGCATCAGCCGACCAGCTCATCGCCAGCCTCCAGGGGATCGACGCCAAGTCGTTTTCCAGCGAGGCCGAGCGAATCCGCGCCCGGGATGCCGTGTTCGAGGCGCTCCGGAGGATCCAGTCGCCGTGGGACATCGCCTGGGACTACTGTTGGGTCAGCGGTGCCATCAACGCCGCCGTCAAGACCCTCATCGACGCCGGCGTCTTCAGGAAATGGGCCGAGGCTGGAGGTGAACCCATCACCAGCACTAAGCTGGCCGAGCTCACGGGGGCCGATGTTTTGCTGATTCGTATGTTTTTTTTTTAAACTTTTGTCTTCCTTTTTTTGTTTGATTACTTTCTTCGTGACCACAGATGAAACAAGAAAACGAACGCTAAAGACTGAGGAAATCAAAACAAGTAATAAAACCGCAGAACGAATGATGCGTGCCATCTCCGGACAGCACCTCGTAATCGAGGTCGGCCTGGACACGTACGCGCGCACTCCCTGGGCGGCGGCTCTGGCCGAGGATCCCTCGTTCGCGAGCATGTACGGGGGCTTCTACCACGAGCTCAACAACCCCATGTTCCGGACGCTGCCGGCCTTCCTCAAGGAGACCGGGTTCCGGAACCCGACGGACGTCAGCCGGTGCAACCTGCAGTACTGGCTGGGCCAGGACATCACCCTGTTCCAGTACATCGGCACCAACGCCAAGCTGACGTCCGACTTCAACGACGCCATGGAGTGCCACTCCAAGTACAACCTGACCCCCTGGGTCGACATCTACCCGACCGAGACGGTCGTCGAGGCGGCCAAGGAGGGCCGTCCCCTCGTCGTCGACGTCGGCGGCGGCAAGGGCCACGACCTGAAAAAGTTCCTCGCCCGGCACCGCGACCGGGTGCCCCCCGGCGGCCTGGTGCTCGAGGACCTGCCCGAGATCCTCAAGGACGTCGTGGTCGATGACGACAGGTCGTCGTCGCCGGGGCCGATCGCGGTCCGGCCGCACGACTTCTTCACGCCGCAGCCCGAGGGCGCCCGGGGCGCGCGCGTCTACTTCATGCACAACGTGCTGCACGACTGGCCCGACGAGGCGGCCCGGCGGATCCTGCAGACGCTGGCCCCGGCCATGGAGAAGGGCTACTCGCGCCTGCTGATCCACGAGAGCCTCGTCAGCGCCGAGCGGCCCCTCGCCCGCGTCACCGTCTCCGACATCACCATGATGGCCTGCCTGGCCGCCGCCGAGCGCTCCGAGGATCAGTGGCGCGACCTCATCGCCAGCGCCGGCCTGCGCCTCGTCAAGATCTGGCGCCCCGTCCAGTCGGTCGAGAGCATCATCGAGGTCGAGGTCGCTTGACGGTACGACGTCTTTTTTTTTCCCTCTTTTGCTTTTTTTCTCTTCTCCATTCCTTTGGGGTTTGTTTTTCTGGAATTTGTCGTTATAATACTAATTAATTAGTCGTCTTTAATAATCAAAAGCGTTTATAAAACGATACCCTTTGAAAAACTGATTATAGTAGTTTCGCGATGAGAATAATCATAGATCAAACAAGAACTTGTGGCCGCTGCAAGTGTCGTAAATTAACGAGTGCCGGCAGGTTTTATGGGCCTTCTGCCCTGGGATGAGTGAGATCTTTGAACTCTACCTATCAGATGTGTTTCTGTATATGTGCGTTCGTTAGGCACCTTGCGGTACGTGACCTAACTAATATGTGATGAATTGACTAAACTCGAAGCTGGTGTGAAGGTGTGAAGTAGGTAGCACCTGGCCTTACTAGTACTATAATTATATGTGTACGCCTATACTTCGAAGGCCCAGGCGTTGCGGTGAAGGTTTCGGGGGCCTGGAATTAGGCGACCGAGGTGGTGTGGAGAGGGGGGAGGAGCAACCAAGTGCACACCTGACACAAGAGTCACGAAACACCAATTCGAGTCTCGGTGTCGATGGACCGAGTGGCCCAGCCTTGAACACCGATCCTTTTTTCCCGCACCGGAGGGCCTGTGGGGAATGAAGCAAGGCGTTCACGCTAGCGCTGCGGCTGGTTTTGGAAGAGTTTGGGGACTGCGCACACCTGAGAACCGCTTCGCAAGAGCGATAAGGCTGCCTGCCGCCTAGCGTTGTCAGCCGAATTTCCTCCACATCGGTGCCGAGCTAGGCAAGGTACTAAAGTCTAGGTTGACATGCGGGCTGATTCTCATTCGCTAATTATTAATGATACCTCTAAGCAGATACTCAACCTGAGCACGAGCATAGCCACAACAACGACGATGGTTATAAAATGGGAGAGCCGCGATCGAGCGATCAGAGATGGGTGGAAAGGAGGAATAATTACACACACAACTTCGAATTTCGAGCGCAGTCTATCAGGGAGGAAAATCAAGTTTCGGAATTCCCACCATCCACAAGTGAAGCGAATGAGTACCTACCTTACCTAATAATAGTTGATTACGGAGACATGCCCGAGGTCCAAGTCGCGTTTCCAGTTGCCGAGGAGTTTTCGGTGGCGCGCATCACGGTAAGCATCCGTTAATCTTCCTAACCCGGGCCCTGTACCTAGATTTATTCGAGCATCGTGCTGACCAAACATCACACTCGTTTTAGGACCACATATGGCTTCTCCGCAGGTTCCGCGCCCTGTTCAACCACGTCGAATCACCGGGGCGCCACGATTCCAGGTATCCCGAGCCGCCCCCAGGTAATGAGGTGTCGTCCCGGAGCGCCGCGGGCCAGTGGAGGGTCCAGGCGTTCTTGATGAACGCCGAGGTGCGGTATTCGTTCTACCTCCGCCTGTTGCGGGAGTGGGTCGTCAAGGACGACGCCGACAAGCGGGACACCCACCACGACAGCTCCGACGGCGACAACCGGGAGGATGACGGCTGGGCTGCCAGCTGGCCGCTGCCCCCCTGGGACGTGGCCCTCATGTTCTACATCCACATGCTCTCCCCGAAGCGGTTCCAGAAGGACATGGCGGCCGAGTACCCCGACCTCTGGCACGCCCGCCTCTCTTTCCCGCTCGCCAGGCTCAGGCAGCACCCACGCGGCCACGAGGCCTCGCAGCGCAAGTGGGAGACCATGTTCCCCTACATCCCATACCGGCTCTTCGAGTTCGAGCCGGACGGCGAGGCCCCGCGCCTCTCGACAAGCATCGGGCGCCCCCTCGACGTCCGCGGCTACAAGTGCGGCTCCGACGACTGCGCCGCCAACAGGCGGAGGAACAGGTGTCGGATCATCCCCATGGCCGAGTGGTCCGCCTACAGGCTGGGCAAGCGACGGCCCCCCTCGTGCCCCTCGTGCAGGATGGCCTTCTCGTCGCAGCGGGCGGGGTACAACTCGGCCTTTGCGCGCTTCTGCGAGGCCGTCTTTGGCCAGCACGTCTTGGGCCTCTGGGATGCTCCGCTCCGCCAGATGGCGTTTGTAGATCGGATCCTGGCCGAGACCACGACGGCGACAACGACCAACACGGCCGCCGGCGCCGGCGCCGGAGCCGGCGGCAGCTCCACCATCACGCTCTCCCCGGCCCAGGTGCCCGCCTGGCAGGCCCGCTACCTCAAGTTCCTCGGCCTCATCAAGGCCCACCGGTCCACCACCTTCGTCCCGACCCTCGACATCGACCTCGTCTGGCACACGCACCAGCTCGCCCCGGCCGCCTACGACGCCTACTGCCGCGCCCACGTCGGCCACCCCGTCAACCACGACGACACCATCCCCGCCGCCGGCCGCTCCACCGCCCTCGACGACACCAAGCGCCTGTGGACCCTAGCATACCGCGAGCTCTACCTCGATCCGGGCTCCGGGGGGGGCGGCGGCGGCGGTGGCCCGGGGGCGCAGGCGGAGGAGGAGAAGAAAGAGGAGAGCGGAGCGGTGGCAACTCGAAACGGGGAGGGAAAGAAGGGCGGGGAACGGACGACACAGCGGATGGCGAGCGTGCGCGCGCTGCTGCCGGAGAGGGTGGCGGAGTTGGAGACTTGCCTCGCCGACAGAGAGCGGCGGGTGGCCGCGTTCGACGGCGCGGGGACGATCGAGACGCGGCGCGCCGACGCGGAGCGGGCCCGGCGCCGGCGCCTGGTCGAGAACAACCGGTGGACTCGGCTGCGGGACGAGCACGGCACGCTGGCCAGCGCGCTGTGGGGGGCGAAGAAGGCGCGGGACGGCGTCCGGCCGCTGCTCCGGGTCGGACGGTGGCAGTGGTACCCGCGCTCGCGGCGCGAGGAGCTGGCGAGGCGGGAAGCCGCCGTGCGCGAGGCCGAGGCCCGGGCGCGGGCCAAGCACGACGAGGCCGAGCGGCAGCGAGAGGTCGCCGACGAGGCGGCGGAGCAGTCCCGGCTGGCTGACGAGCGCCTGCGCCAGGCGGAGGCCGACCGCGTCCGGCTCAAGGTCGAGCTCGACGGGCGCGTGATCGCGGCCGAGAAGAAACTCGTGCGCGACTGCATCCGCCGCGCCGACCAGCTGAGCGGCGACCCCCTCGGCAAGGGGATGCTGAGCGTCGTGCCCTCCGAGGCCCAGCTCAGGCCCGCCCCGCTAGTCGGGAACTGGGACCGCGAGACGAGGACCGAGCGGGCCAGGCCGGTGAGGTGCTGGGGAACCCGGCCCGAGGCCGAGACTGCTGCTTCAACGTACCACTCCACCTGGAGGCCGGACCGCGAAGGGGGAGGCTCCTTCGGCGGCTTGGCCTTTGGATCCGACGTTTACGGCAGTTATGAAGGGTGCGGCGGTGACGGATGGGGCGGGTCCGGCGGTGGTGGTGGTGATGGTGGTGGTGATGGTGGTGGTGATGGTGGTGGGTCTAGCGGTGGTGGATGCGGCGATGGCGGCGGTGGTAGCAGTGGCGGGGGAGGAGGGGGAGGAGGAGGAGGCGGTTGCGGAGGAGGAGGGGGAGGGGGAGGGGGCTGCGGAGGGGGCTGCGGCGGTGGCTGCTGAGGATGATGAAAGTCTCGATCGTTTCCATCAGTTTCCCAAGTTATTTGCCTTAATTATTTTGCTTGAGGACATCAAGATTCAAATGAAATGGAAACAGTATTGATTTAGCACTTTCTCAGTTATACTTTCATAGTGGTTGCTAAATGCTAATTATCTGCCCACTTTTTGGCAACCTCCTTGCCGCGGCCACACATACATATACACACCTCTTCCCCCGCGACACTGACAGCTTCTCGGGCCGTCTACTACGTTGTTGAGGCCTCTATTATGGATCTTACCGTTTATTCTCATTCTCTCGTTACCTTCCTGGCTGATCACCTGGCTAGCACGCGTGTTGCGTGATCTTAGACAGCCCGTGTGTCTACCTATGTGGTTTGGTAATTAATTAGGACGTATTAATTAGCTGTTGAAACGGACTCTTATGAGGAACGAGATAGGGAGGGTTGCTCATTACCTCTAAGCTATGTAAGTACCTATCTTGGTAGCCGTGGCGGGACCACCTGCGCCACGTCATATAACAGGATATAGGGCTTTTGGAGGCGTCCGTGGCTCAACATCCATTACTATGAAGTGTAAACATGGCCGTTGGGCGGATAAGCTCCTGCCTCAGAACCTAGCATGACCGAGGTGGTTCTTGTCCATCCTTTTTCTCTCTCCTTTTTCAGTATGGTCTTGTCTAGCTACGACCTCAATCGATCCTTGCATGCTTCATTTCTCTCTTCAACCCAGATCCTTCTTCTATCCGCCTGAAGCTAGGTTTTTTCTTTTCTTTTTTTGGCCCCCGTTCCTTTTCCATGCTTTCCCCCCCTTATCTTGGAATGTATCACAATCTTATTTATACGTTCCATCTTTCTTTCACCTTACCCTTTCTTCTTTTACGCTTAGCCATTTGGCCTAGCCAGAGAAGGGGGTCTCAGGCTTGACCGGCCTTTAGACCTTGTCACTAGCGTCCAGCACCAGATAGCTAGTGTCGTTCACTTCCGACGACTTGGTAAGCAAAGAGACAGGGATTGGCTGTCTTGCATATCGCATCCATTCCCTCGGATCACGGCCCACACCCCCTTTCTCCCCTCTCTCTTCCCCTCCTCTCACCCACTGACGCCACGGTTCAGATCCGGGGCTGCCTTGCGTACAATCAGAGAAAAAGAGGGAGGTATGCGCAGCCACCCGTGCATGCGCAAGACCCGTCAGCCACGTGCAAATCAAAGGTGCCTACACACAGACCTCTCTACCCGTCCTGCCTGCGATGTCGGACCGGGATTCGGCATATTGGATCTCGAGCCTGAGACCGGTTTGTGAATACCGCCGAGTGCCCCCCCAACAAGCCGGCATTTCGATAGGTTCCTCTGCGGATAATCGGCCGCCAAACAAAAGAAGATGTAGAAGCAAAACTTGGTGGAAGAGCACCCTCACTGACCCCCACATAGAGGACCATACTCGGGGGGTTACGGGAGAGGCAGCCCGTACATTCGTATGCCGTCCTGTGCTCTTTCATTTCGTTCTACTCTTCTCTTCCACCCACCCGGGATTCTTGGACTATTGACTCGCCGGCTCTGGATGACGTGAGCCAGGTCCGAAGCTTCGCTACAGACCGGTAGATCCCCAGACGGTGCGTGTATGCAACCAATGTGACTTGTCGTCATTGGCGATCCCGGTGTTTCGAATCCGTTCAGATGATTTGAACGAGTACCTAGCACCAGGATGGCTCCGATGCCGTTTCTGCTGCAGGTGTCCGCGGGACGGGTGTGATGACCTGAACTTAGAGCACCTTGATGAGAGCGAAAGATCCTATTCGACGGCGGACAGACAAGCGGGCCGTTGGGCCATGGGGGCTGTCCTTTTCTGCAGGCGATCAGCAGAGCGGCGGCCCCCCGCCTCTCTCCTTCCCACCCTTCTCTCTTACGAGAGCCAAGGGTCATGTCAATTCGAGGGTCTCAGTGGAAGGATCCGTACTGCACTACGATTGGGCTAATGTGTCGGCATGTTTTCTGGAAACCTTCTCTCCCCCCAGCATGCGCCGATCCCACAGGATGGCAAACGCAGGACAACGCAGGACAACGCAGGACAACGCAGGACAACGATGCCCCATTCATGTCCAACGCTTGTGTGCCAACCGCAGACCATGATGTTCCTACTTTGACACGTTACGCGGACTTCCAGGTTGGTGTACTTGCACTCCGTAGCCCTCTTGCGATACTAGCCGAGTCCTTTGAGTGGGGGGCCGCTGGCATGATCCAGCTACACCGACAGATTCGGCGGGCTGGCTGCCGAAACGATCAACAACGAAGAACGAAGCTCCAGCACGATGGGGTGATGGGTGACCTGCCTTGCCATGCGGCGCAGTCCCTCAGCAGCTGCACATGTCAGGCATCATATCTGCAGACGATGACTTACATGAGGTATGTGTGTGCATATCCCTCGGGAGGTAAACCGCCGGACTGGTGACTTGGTGCATGTATCGTGCATGCCTAAGCGGGAACTTCGCGGGCCCCATTTGGCGTGGCCGCCGTGAACAACGAGACAAAGCCGACATCAGGCCGAGTCGTCGTCGGTTGGTCACCTCAGGCTCCCATTGTCCTTTGATGGCTTCATCCGCTGTACCGAAGCGGGCAAACAGGCCAGTTTCGATCGGCGTGCGTACATGCAACTTTGGTTTTTATGCCTCGCGTGGGGGATAAGACGGAAGCTTCATCAAGACCGCTTTTTTTTTTTTCCCTCTCCTCGCATCCCGTCTTACCGCCCGAGTGAGAAACACTGGATCGGGGCGCCCCGTCGGATGCGCCGAGGACCCACGGCACCGTAGCTGTCGTGCATGGATACGCACGTTAACCGCTTACCAAGCTCCCTGTGATAAAGTCAAACCCTCTTGTCAGCATTGCTCTGTACGAATGTCCGAAATACATATAATATATATATATATATATATGTACTGTATCATGTATGCTTGGTGTATTGTCTCTTATTGAGTCCTTGAAATCCTTTCTTGCCTTTGGCGGGGAAATGGGCTGCTTCTCTTTGGGAGGAATTGGGCAGTCGACGTCACTCAAGCAGGGGTCTGCGGGGCACACCGGCGCCAACAGGGACAAGCCGCCCGTGGGCAGGCACCGAGGCACTGATGGTAACGGAGCCTGAGCAATTGGGGTCCAGTGGGGGGTTGGTGACTCGAGCTGTGTGGTGCACCGTAAGCGGTTTACCCCTCACCCAGCCGGGTCTCCCCGCAACCTAAATCGACCGCGCCCCACCTGACGACCCAGGGAGCGCCTGCTAGTAATGTACTGAGCACTAGTGTACATCTTGTCCTACATACCGAATTCGCGCATCTCATCGGTTAAGGTGAAACCCTCCCCCCAGTCGCTCTCGGGCTCGCACGACGGTTTTGTCGGGTGTCTCAGCCCTTGATCAAGGAGGGCGGTGTGCGGCAGAAATTCAGGAGAGCCAGCCGCAAATCACGACACGCCGTCGGATGGTCGCAACGTCATTGAACAGGTGCCGACCGACCCGGGGGACCCGCCCCTGGGGGGGAAGGGGCGAGGGGGGAATCACAGAGAGACTCTCGAGGGCCACGGAAGAGAAGAGGTCCCGGAGCTGGCAGGCTGAGGTGCTGGGTGATCTCGGAAGCACCTGGTTAACGTAATTCGGCCCAACAGGGCTTCGCGACAACTGCACTGCCCTTCCCGTGTCAGCAACGAGGCGGGAAGGTGCGTGTCAGACCACCAACCTACTACCTACTGCTGTAAATGGATACTACGAGCATCGCGACCTTGCTAGTGAATGCGCAGTTTACTCCGTAGGTAGGTTCGCTTACCACATCCAGCTTCTCGCGTCGACAGGCAATTACCACGGTACATTGCACCATCATATTGGTAAGGTGCCTTCCTGATCGCGTTCCTACCTCGGCGGATACGACAATGCGAAGTGACCTTCCTCTCACCTGGACGACTCTACGCGAGGGCGAGGTATCATCAGCCTCACTTGCTTGGGGCCATGCTCTGCACCATCGACTGTGCAGGATTGCCAAGCGCCAAGCACTGCGCTTTCCGCCCAGGAGGGAACCTTATGGGTTGGGCGTTGCAGACTCGTCAATCACACACTTCCTCTGTCCTAAAGTGCGCCGCACGATGGAGACTCGTTGATCAGACACTGATCATCCTAATGCTGGCGGTAATACCCCATCATTGAGTTATTGGGACTGAGGGTCGGTGCGAAAGGCCAGCTTGGCCATGGTCTACGCATTGTGTGTTTGGTTTACTACTTTGGTTAAAAAAAAGGGAAAAGAGAGAGAAGCGAAGAGAACGGTCTTCTTCGTTCTTCTCCCTCTACTATCATCCTTATTCTGGTCTTGGCAGAGCTTGGCGAGTCAACTGCAGTGCGAGCCCGAGTATTGGCGTTGTATGCAATAGTAGGTACCTTGCCTTGGGTACCTGAAGTACGGATGATTATTGCGCTCAAGGTAAGGCCAGGAAGGTACGGATCTGTATTGTATGTTTTCTGCTTAGCGCTTGGCTGACTACCTGGTTACCTGGTGCACGCGGCCAGTTAGTCTCAAACAGAACAAAGCCACCAACAAACGCGCTGCTCGGATGTGACAGGGCGACACTGAAATGGAATCGCGGAGGTAAGGGGCCTCGTCACCGAGCACCGACAAATTGAAGAGCCCGTTTGCCGGCCCTCGTGACCCCAACGGTTGGAGAACCATGCCACACCGCTGCGTTATTATCCACGCACCTCAACCCCGGTTGCCCGGTTGTCCTGCAGGAGGGTAACTAGCCCTGTTCGTTGGTTTCTCGGGCTTCGTCTTTGCTCTCCCAGCCGCCGTTCCTCTCCTGGGGTATGGGTCGTATGGCTCGGCAGGGTGCGGTTTTCCCACAACTTGTTAGGTGGGGCGCACACATCCCATTGACCGTTAACTAACCAGATACTCCGTAAAATTCCTCTTTTTTTTTATATATATTCTTTTTTTATCCATTTTTTCCTGCCCACTTCCGGCGATAGTAGGTACACTATACCCTACCCTAGCTACCTGGCTAACACGGTGACGCATTTCTCAAGATGCGCCCCGCCGGTCCAAGCCGAGGAACTCCCTCCCCACAGACTGTAGACAGGGGAGGCAACGACCTGGGAGGTACTTGAGGTACTTACCCAAGCAGTTCCGTTCGTTTGACGCAGCAACGGGGAAGAACATGTGTCCAAGGTATCTCTCAAGTCTCGATCACCAAATAACACCCCCACCATGCTCTTTCCCTTCCTCCATGTCATCGTCAGTCGACTTCCCTTTCTGGGAATTGGGCGTCAAAGACCGCCCGAGGGGCCGCTGCCTGCGCCGGCGCCGCCTTCTTCCTCAACACCATAGCACACCTCTACCTTGTATAAAGCCTGCTTCGCTCCCCCTTCTTCGTTCACTCAGGCTTCCGCAAGCAAGCTCGTCTCGCGACACATTGAAGACACGCTCATATCTTCCCCTCCAAAGACGTCTACTTTCTTCACTCGTCTCCCTCTCACAGCGGACTATCACAACTCAAGCCGAGTAAAATCAACACCCCCCCACCTCTCGCGGTGCGAATCATGACTTGGGACTTTCAGTTCCCTCATCTTCCCTGTTAACTAGCAACAACGCCAACATCAACACCAATCATCATGGCCGTCAAGGAGTACCAGGAACTCGTCGACCACTGCTGCTCCTTCTGCTGCAAGGCTGTGGACTTTGGTACCCACGACTACTGCCCTCAGAGCTCGCACTGCGCCTCCTGCCCCTATTGAGAGCCGTACCATCAAGCATGCCTACCGGACGCTTTTGCCTAGTCCTTCCTCGACGGCACAGAGCTCAAACACGCCTCATTCATCTTTACATTCGGATTATGAGCTCTGGGGAGGTCAAAGAACGTTTCGGTATTCCCTGGATATCGACATACCTTGCGCGATCTATCCTCTCTCCCGGATCGTCGGGGCCAAAGCTTAGGAGAGCGGACCAGCTCGCTTCGCACCGCTCGCGCTCCCTCAAGCCGCCCCATCCCAATGCTACCACAAGCGTGCAGAGGCCGTAACCCGCCCGGCCCCTCCGTGGGGAGTGGTCATCGACCCGGCGCTGCGAGCTAGTTGGAAGCCAGAGCGGTATTGAACGGGGTGCTTGAGTCGAGCATTTGGGGCTCCGGGAGGTCCTGAAATCTGGACCGCATGTGCTGCAACTCTTGATCTTCTGCCGACACTTGCCGTGGTCCAAATTGCAACCCTCCCCATTTCCTACTCTCTGTCCCCGTTCACCTTGGTGGCTCTTTTTGCTTCTTTCCCATTGGAGGTCTTTTGTTCTTCTTGCTCACGACTTTCTTTCACCTCGGTCATGGCCATGTCACCTAAGCACACTTGCACGGAGTTTGGAACACGGCATCGGGATCTTGAGGGATAGGCGTTCTCATTTTTTTTTTTTTTTTGGTGCGGCATCATCATTTTTCGGGCTTGTCTGGCGCTTCTAGCGATCGCATTTCCTGATAACTACCTCTCGCCACATGAGTTTTCAGTCGGCTGGCTTACCTCAGGGATCATCGGGATTATCCATCGATTAGTGACGGGGGGATAGGTATGAAGTAGCGTAGGTGGTTACCGGGCAATGGGCGAAGGACAAGCATGCAAGGCTCTGGATCGACATTTACCGGACCTGTCGTTATTGCTCGCGACGCGCACGAGATAGGATATTCAGAATATCAAGTCTCACCCAATTCCTGCCCCATCTGCATGCCAAATTGATATCACCATGCGAGATACGAAGGGCTCGACCGTCTATTCGTCGTTTCTCATCCTTCTCGAGACACGTTCAGCAAGCCACCTCTGCGAAGAGCCACCCCCTCTCAACGTTTTTTTGACACCCTTTGACCCCTGCCTCCCGCCTCTTTCCCCCCCCTGCCGGCGCTCGCCGTTTGCGAACCCGGGCAACACGCACCCACGAACACCACCCCCCTGGCGATGCCATGCAGACGGCAGGATGCGCGCTCGGCTGTCCCTGTACATACATACGCTAACGACGTCCACTGCTGCAGCTGTCCGAAAAAGATGAATATGCTGGGTCCTGGCTTCGGCGCATGAACGGGGTCTCTCACTGGGGTCGGCATTGCTGGCGTTGATAACCCCGGGCATCATTTCGATTCATTCTCCTTCTCCAACCGGTGGTTTTGTTGGCAATGGATGGAGTACTCGAAAACGAACCATCCCTATCTTGTGTTCGGTATCTACATGGTTGATTCTCTTGGCCATCAGGGCGGCTGCGCGAAATGCGGCCTCACTCCCAATTGCCCCGCGGCGGCAGGAGAGCAGCACGTAGCAGCAGCAGGAGCAGCAAAGCGAAGCAAGCAATGGAGGAGCTTCTCTGAGGGCAGCGGGTCCACAGACCCTCAGATGCCTTCAAAGGAGAAAGAAACACCATGCCCAAACATGAGCAAATTTCCTGACTTTGTGTCACCAGGGCAGAGTACTGGACGTGATCCGCGCATGCCTATACAGTCGGTATTTACACATGATGATTTGAGCATGTAGCAACCCCAACAACCCCCCGTCGAACCAACAACAAGTCTGACGTGGCCGGGGAATATATGGAGTGGACGTACATATCTACTCTACACTACAACTACGCCCTATAACTATCTGTATAGTGCCCTCGTGTGCCCTATCTTGCTCCCTCACCCCTGTCCCTCCCCCAACCGGGGTCTGGACGACATGGGGTGCACCAAACCGATCGACCCTCCCCAGCGTCGGGTGTGGGTGTGGAAATAGTTGGCGTATCCGTAGTGTGTTTGTATACTGCGCACTATCCCCTACACTCCACCACGGAGAGTAGGGGCGCTAAGTAACTACCACCTACCTGAGTGTAGTAACCAAGCTAACGCTACGACTACAGCACGCACGCGTGTTTGCCCAGAGAGAGGAAGAGGAATCCTGAAATTGCGAGTATTTTGTTTTCCTCTCTTGCCTGAGCCTGGCCTCTACGACTGCAGAGGGACAGAGGAAGAGAGGAAAGAAGGAAAGAAGGTGTCCCCGGGGGGGGAGGGGGTGGTCTGTTTCCAAGGGCAGGCAGGGAAAAACCAGGGGGGCTGCGACGGCTGGTACGTCTGTGTGTGTATGGTCATCTGTCATCCGTACATTCACGCGTACGCTACCACGTCCACTAGTTAGTCCCTCACGTAGTTACGCTTTCCATACAACTACTCACTTACACAGGTAGTTACATACTAACACCCTGTCTGTATGCACACCCCATTACATGACGTGTGATGGATGCATGCACATGGTCGTAAACGGCAAGACGATCACGATAACTAGCTACACGACACTTCTCCCCAGGATGACTACCCCCCCCCCCCGGGGGGGCAACCGTGTCGTTTACGTAGCCCAAGCTGTCCGCATATATATACAAGTATGTATGCACATACTCCGTACATACGTACTATACATACACGCAAGGACTCTTGGGCCCGACGCTTACTAGTCTAACTCGGCGGCGATGATACACAGTCGGTATTCGCTAGTGTACGCATAATTAACTAGTGTAAACCTCAGACGAGGACAGGGGTGTTGGCTTCCCGCCCATTCCGAGGAAGCAGTGAGCATACACAGTAGTTAGTGAAAGCTCCTCCGGATCGTCCGGAGACATGAGACACACTCTCTCTCTCTCACTCGCTCACACAAACCGGGAAAGAGAAGTCACTGACAGGCACAACAACAGAAAGGGACAATACGGAGAGGCGGGAGAACCCGGGGCCGCTCATGATCTGCACCAGAAACGGAGCGGATGGAGGCCAGGCCGGGGAAAAGGGGGTAGTTAGGGGCGACATTGTCGCAGGCAAGCGAACCGACCTGCTGGGAAGGATGCGAGGGGCGGGCAAGGGTCCTGTGTATATGTACGGATTATTCCGCGGTGTATGTACGAGGAGGCGGCGGAATCAGATGCGCCAGAGGAGCGGTCGTCAGCCTGCGATGCGACACCAGTCTCCCGCCGCCGAGAAGAGGAGGGTAATTAATGACGGGTGCTGCACCCTCGTTATGGTGACCTAGGAGCTGCGCTAGCTGACCTGGCGCGTCCCGGCACCCTCGGCAAGACAGCCCCAGCCCATCATCCCTGACCGCGCGTTGGGGTTGGGTCTGCCTGCTCACGGAGTCGTATTGTGTCCGAATCATACAATGTCTCATGCTGAACCCAAGCTGGCTGATATTCTCCAATATTGTACACAGTGTTAGTGTACATAAATACGTGATCGGTGCATACATTCATGTAGTTCATGCAGAACGCGCTGCTGCCTCCCTTCCCCATTTGGTATCGAAAGCCGTTCAGCGGCTTATGTGCTTCGTCTGGATGGATTCGTCACTCGCTGGCTGGACATTGACCAAGCAAAGCCGTCGATGATCATGCGTGTCAAGCAGAAAAAAAAGAAAGAAAGAAAGATAGACGGGATATCAGCGAAGCAGAAAGAGGAAAAAAAAAGACCTAGCAACTCCAACCTACCTCCCTTCACGCCTCCAAATATTAACAACACCACCATCGCCGATTGAACGAAAGAGAGTAGCGTCCCGAGGCCCCCGGCCACTGACTCCACTATCACCGAAAAAGGGTGCGTCCCACTCCTCGGTCCGGGCCTTGGTGCCCATCATCCCACCTTCGCCAGTCGCGGGGTCTAGATTTCAGTCCAAGAACCAAACAACTAAGTCACGGCGGGACCATCCATCCTTCCCGAATAGCTGAATAAAACACAAGGGCGGTATGATATCGTCACGCATCACCCGTCGCCCGGGGCACCTCCGCGCAACAATAATCAACAACCCCCATGTCGTGATGGCCAAGCCAGCCAGGACGACAAATCAGTAGAGGGTCTGGAAGACGGCGGCGATGGCCGACTTGTCGTACTTGACATACTTGCCCTTGCCTTTGTCGACCTCGTGGTAGCGGTCCCAGAAGCGGTTGTAGAGCGGCTCAATCATGGTCTGCATGTCCTTGGCGAACATCTGGCGGACCTCGCGCTCCATGGTGTAGCCCTTGTGGCGGAGCACCATGTCGTCGAACGACGCGTTGAAGGCGGCAAACTTGTTCTTGATGCTCTCCTTGTCCTTGGACGACAGGCTCTTGAGGATCGACGCTGAGTCCACCATGGCGCCGCCCTGGCCCGACGTCGGCCGCCCACCGCCCCCGCCCCCGCCGCTGCGGCTCGTGTGGATCACGTCGAACAGGTGCATGCTGACGTCTTTACATGTGTCGGCGTAGAGGCTGGCGGCCTTCTTACGCCACGTCTCGAGCACGCCGACGCGATTTTGGAGCAACCCGGCGAGCTCCGAGGTTTGGATCATGCGCTCAATGATGACTACGCTGTTGGCCAGAAAGACCCCCATAACGGGCTTCTTCTGGAGGAGCAGCCGGGCGCGGGCCTCGAGCCCCATCATGAGCGCCTCGATGGTGTCAGTGCAGTAGTGTGCAAAGATTTCCTCGCCATCGGCGCCAACGTCAAAGGACGCAAGGCTGGGAATGGCGTCGCTGGCTCCGCCCCGTGATGAGGCGGCCGACTTCCAGCCCCCGTCTCCCAGTGAAATCATGATGCTCGAGATGGGGCGGAGGAAGTCCACCATGGTCTGCAACCGCTGCATCGTCTCGGACACGATCGGGATCGGCGCGCCATCCAATGGAAGGGACTGTAAACTGTTGATTCTCCTCTTGGTGTCCTCCAGGAGCTCGGCGAGCGAGGACTTGGCTGTATCCCGGACCGGCTTGAGGGATGCCGCCAGCGAGCTCTTGAGTTCGCCCGTCCTCCTCTCGAGATTGTTCGACAGCTGCGAAATGATCTCGACGATCTCGTACGCTAGGTAGCAGTCGGTCGTCAGGTGTGCCTTGATGTGGCTATTGAGCTCCCGCAGTGTCCTCCCAAACTCCACCAGCGACGGTTGACACGTCGCCTCGAACACTGGGCCCCAATCTTCCCTTGTGAAAATGTTGCAGATATTCTCGTACTCGGCGACGAACAAACCTTCCATCGCCTGGGCATACGTCCCAATCCCATTCGTCCCGGCCCGGTAAATTGCGTCTGGGTTCTTTTTCTTGGCCGTGCTCGTGCTCGCCGTCGCGAGGTTTACCAATGCAGACGAAAGGTACTGTGACCGGATTTCGATGTATATTTTGGCTATTGGCGAGTCCTGGGGCGCTCCGGCGGCATTGCTCTGCCGATACACCCCGGCGACAAATGAGTTCATCAGGCCCAGCCTCGCAAGCTTATCCTGCGTCAGTACGGGGAATGGCTTGTTCTTAGTGATGAAGTGCAACGGCTCAAGCGCCCGGGGGGTCTCGTTCCGGAGAAGTTTGTCGAACGAGTTTTCGAGTTGGGTATTTCCTAGCTTAACTAGCCGCTGGAGTTCGGCAACCGTCTGTTGTGTCGAACGGAGATTCGAGGCCTTCATGTCGCTGAGGGCCTTGTTCAGGCGCTTTATGGAGGCCAAGTAGTTAGGGAGGCCAGCCTTATCGGGGCCCATACGGATAATTTGTTCCTCATCGTTTTTGCTGTCGGCGGGCTGCCGCAAGCGTTCGATGGCTGTTAGCACTGCTTCGATGTCTGTTGGCGTTGGCAGGGTTGGTTAGCGTTGCGCGTGCCCCAGAATCATGTGTCCAGGACGGCGGCCACCCACTGCTTCCAAGGACTTGAAGCTTCTTGGTCTCCCCGCTCAACGGGCCCGCCACATCGCGTACACTCTTCCCTGTCGCCTCGAGCCTGCCGAGACACGCCTGGATCTTTTTGGTCAATTGTGTTGTCTTCTCTAGACGCGAGTTGAGAACGTCCACTTCGGCCCGAGCCTCCTCGTCGGCAGCTTGCCGAACGCTGGTGACCCCGACGGCCATCGCTGTTGGCCCCCAGATACAACTGGTGGTGATGGAGTTGTTGGTGGTTGTAATCTCAAGTTTTAGCACGGATGGAGGGGAGGTCGCTTGAAGGTGCAAGCAGCCGACCTGCCCCTTGTGAAACCCACTGTTGCACCAATCACGTCACAGCAGCTTAGAGCAGGCCCACCTGTCTTACCTCATGTCACAGGCACTTAGAGGCCCCCCACTTTGCACCCTCCTGCTACTTCAGACATGCAGCTCGTATCTGCCTCTCCATTATTGCTTCCCATACTCGGGAAAAAACGAAACGGAGTACGAAGACCGACGCTGCCTACAGTACGTAGGTAAGTAGGTAGGCAGGTAGCTCCCTGTTGTGGGCACTAGTAACGACGGGAGCACTTCCTCGATATGGATTGGGCCGGTTCGGGCCTACAAATGCAGCTCACCAAGATGACGGAGTTCAAGGAAACACAAATTGGCAGGTGCTAGCAACATACCTACCTGCAGCCGAACCACATAGTTGGCTCGTCTGCTTGTAAGCCAAGGACCAATCAAGTACGGAATGTATGAAGGTAGGTTTGTAGTTTAAGTGAGGTGAAGTCTGATTTCAGTCACGGTGCTCGCGTGATTGCCTTGAACTTGTGCCTGCCATTCCAGAAAGAAATGCCCTTCCCACGCACGCGCTGCTCCCTTCTTCCCTTCCTCCCCCTGCTGCTCGGAGAATGTAGGGGATTTTGGAAAGAGCTCCAGAGTTGGCAGAACCATGGCCGCAACCGGCTACGCAGACCCAAAGAAATCGTCGACGAGGCGCCCAAGGGTGTCCACGATCCACTCAATCTCCTCCCTGTGCACATTGTACGCGGGCGAGACGATAATGTGATCGCCGCGTATACCGTCGGCCGATCCAGTGCCCGGATACACACTAATGGAATATTCCTTGGTCAGGCCGCGCTCGCAGATTGCCGCGGCGACATGATTCTCGACAGGAAACGGCTCCATCGTGGCCTTATCAGCAACGAACTCGATTCCCCAGAAGAGGCCGCGTCCCCGGATATTGCCCACGTTGGGGTGCGCACCCAACCGCTCCTGCAGCCGTCCGGAGAGGAGCTCGCCCATTTTCCGGACGTTTTCCAAAAGGTTCTCTTCGCAAATGATCCGCTGGACTTCGAGCGCCCCAGCACAACCAGCCGGGTGGCCTTGATACGTGTGGCCGTGAACGAAAACGCTGGCAACGGCCCTTGTGAGCACTACGCCGACCAGAAACCCCGGCCCTCAGTTTGGGAGACTTACGAGCTACCTCTTTCCAACACGCCCACCACTTCCCGACTCGCCAGCACTCCTGCGACCGGCTGGTAGCCGCCACCGAGAGCTTTACCAAATGTCTGAATGTCTGGCGCGACTCCCTCTTGCTCCCAGGCGTGCAGAGTTCCCGTCCGCCCCATGCCGCACATTACCTCGTCGAGGATGAGGAGCGCTCCGTACTTCCGACAGACCGCTTGTACCGCCTTGAAGTATCCGGGAACTGAGGGGACGCACCCCAGGGCCTGCGAAGTGGTTAGCAACGCACTATGAGGGCCAGTTCAGGGGATACCTACAGCTCCTACAACAGGCTCTGCAATGAAGGCGCAGACTGTCTCCGGGCCGACGGCTTGGAACTCGTCATCGAGTTCCTTGGCCAGTCGGTCGACATACTCCTGATCTGTCTCACCTGGGTTCTTGCCGCGAAATGGATTACATGGCGACACTTTAGACACGTTCTTCATAAGAATCGGCTCGAACTTTGCGCGCCGGTATTGATGGCCCCCAACTGCCAAGGCGCCCAAGGTGATACCATGATACGACTGTCTCCGGGAGATAAACCGGGTTCTGTTGTTCTGCGACGGACTGAGCTCGAGAAAGTACTGTCTGGCCAGTTTGACAGCCGCCTCCATGGCTTCGGATCCTGAGAGCCGGTTAGTCGCGATTGAGAACCGGTGATTAACGGAGCATCTGACCGGAGTTGACGATATATGCGCGTCCCATGTGCCCGTGGGTCGACTCGACCAAGAAGCGACAAAGCTCCTCCTGTGCCCTCGTCGTGTAGAAGACGGTCGAGCAGTACGGGATCGCCATGACCTGTTTCATGACGGCGCGGGCCACTCTTTCATTGCCCCAGCCGAGACACCCGACAGAAGCTCCTCCTGAGGCATCGAATATCCTACGCCCATCCTCAAGTACAAGGTAGTTGCCCTCACCATGTGAGAGAGAAAGGAAGTCATAACTGAGGTCCCTATGCAACACAGCAGAGCTCCGCGCTGCCTGCTTGTGGTCGTCGCCACCTTCCTCGCGCGTGGTATCCAGCTGTCTCAGAACCATGTTGGATATAGTAAGCTCGCAGGACGGCCGGCCAAGGTTGGAAAAAGTGAGACGGGGAATAGACTCGGGAACAGGACGAGCACTTCGGCGACTCTATTTGTAGGAGAGCTATAGACCGCCGCCAGGTACAGAGCTGCTAGACCCCTGTCACGGAAACAGGCCACTAATGCGGCATGGCATGGAAGACTCACGTATCCGTCCCATACGAAGAACGTCAGCGGTACCCGCAGGGCAGCCCTTCGCCATGCTCGTCATCTTCCACCCGATTAGCCACGCAGAGTACTCTACTCCGGGCTGTCTGTCCTAGCCGAGCAACTGTGGACCTTCGGTTGCTGGCATGATTCGCCGGTTCGCGGGGGGCAACGCTACCTTGCCCACTAGCTTACCAGTGACCCCCGTGACAATGGTTCTCGGGTGCCGGACTCGAGCGCACAGGGGCCAGGGGTTCGGCGTGGAAGGAACCAAAACCTCATGATACGATCTGGATAAAGAACGACGATAAAAACCAAAGAAGGTATCTTTGACTCGTGTCTTTGGGGGGGTGCATGTAGAAACGGCAAGCCTACATGTACCACGTGCAACGAACCGCCTGCGCTTACCCGTTTGCAAACGTCACAAGCTTTCAACGGTGTTGTGCAACCTCCACTTCTTGGAACCCTCTCGGCCCTAGCTTGAATGAGGGGTAAACGGCCAACAGCTTCCATTCGGCATCCCGAGTTCGGTTCTTCTATGGTCGGTTGCCCTCTGCGGTACCCTTGCTCACAGGTGGCATAAGACCCTCTGAGGACAGGGATGTCCCTAAAGAGTCACCGACGCCTCCTGCGATGTACGAGGATCGCCTTGATGTTTCCATAAACAAGCCGGTATCGGTAGGCTCGCTTAGAGGTCCCGGGCCGGAATGTGGCAGATCCCGGCCCGATACTGTCGGTCCCTTCGGCTCTCGATGCCAAGCCAGGTATGCTACCGGACTGCCACCCATATTCCAATCCGAAAGCCTCCCGTGTTCCGTTCTGTTTTCTCGAAGATAGGCGTTGAATCACCGCATGGGCGCTGCGTCGAATTGGGTTAAACCCATGATTTTTTTTTATCCCTGATCACTTCTTCTCTGGGACGGGGCTGGATGACGAGGCGCTCCGACGCACGCAAACTTCCGTGAATTAAGCACCCCGTCGAGAAGATAGGCCTGATCCTGTTTCGGCACGGGGTGAAATCGGACATGGCTTGAATTAAGCATACCTATCTGTAGGCGGTATACCCCGAAGTTCCAGACATTCCCCGCACCTAATCCCAGAACAATTTGCGATTGATAGCGTCATTGGCATTACTCTTGGTCCGATTCGCCCCTGCTCTACTGATCACACGCACATTGTGCCAATTGCGGCTTTGCCAACTGGTGCCACCACTCGAACGTCCCTCTGTAGGTTGTGGCTTTCTATCCTCGTTAGCCTCGTGTTCACGCGCGTTGCCGTGCCTCTGAAGAGTGCCGGATCGTGGCGTTTGGTATCGACAACATCTCTACCCGTTTAGCCGCTTCCCATTGGCCTTTACAGCTTGCAAGTTCCCGTCCGTTGCTGCAAGTCGGGCGGATCTGCACGGTGGCTCTGCACTCTCCTTTTCCCCGCCGTGGTTCTGCAGGCGGCTTTCCCCAGCCAGCATCTACCATTGGTAATTTTCTTCCGCTGGGCTCAAGCGGGTGTCACCTGGTGGGAAGGGGTCAGGGCATTGAACAGGCCCGTTATCGCCAGGGGCACCGCTCTTCTCGAGCATTTGTCTCTGCCATGATTCCCTTTCTAGAGCCACGTTGTTGATCAGAAGAACAATACCCCGAGTACTGTGCGTATGTACCGAGTACTGTACGTACAAGGCAACGGGAGTGCGCTAGCATTGACAGGGACGTACATGTATGTACCTCGTACACACGAACGCCATCAGTGCCCAGATGCCTGCCGCAGTTCGGAACGGAGTTAGTTCGTAATACCCCGACAGGGAGGCAAAATTCACGAATACCCAAGCTTGCCGGCTGTACGAGACCATGCAATCAGGGTCATACTGAATATCATCAGGTGGCAGTGGCTCGAGTTGGACCAAGGGCTGACACGACAGGAATGAGGGTCTCGGGATGGTCATTGATTGCTTGTCCCGATTTCCCAGCCTCTGATCAGTGACTAAAAGAAGCATGAGAGCTACAAGCACGGATTCATAAGTACTCTGTACAGTACATACATACGGAACTCGTACCTAGTGCAGGGCTAGAAGACAGGCTCTCACTCGTTGCCCAGCAGTCTGGTAACCAATCGAATTGCCTAGCAAACGTAGGGGGAGGCCCACGCGATCTTTGAGAACAGCACCGGCAAGTCGAATGCAAGACACTTCGCAGCGAGTCAGCTATATGCTCGGTCCTGTTGGTGGCCACCTTGTCACGGTGAGCAGAGAGCGGCCAGGCTCCTCCTTCTCACTTTCGCTGCCGCCTATGAACAGACTGTACGTGCGACCTGGGAAATCGACTCGAACAAGCGAGCGTAGCGAACTAGGAAAGCAGCCACGCAACATCGGGAGAACTACATTCACACGCACCACTTAAAAAAAAGAAGAGAAAAAAAAACTGCTCCCACGAGTGCGGGGTGTCAAGCGTCGAGGACAGCTCAATATAATGAATAAAAGAATGTTTAAGGCCTTTGTTTGCTGTTGTTTGGCTTTTGATCGATGCCGGAGAACCCCAGAAATGCCCGTCAACAAGCATAAGGAGACACAGGGCACTGACTTTCAAGGGACCAGCAGCTGTCACCCAGTTTCCACAATAGCTCGAGTGAGTTGGCGGCGCTAGAAGGCTTTCCCGGCTGTCAGCATAACTGACGGTGGTGCCAGACCAGCATGCCAGAGTCTGGTCATCCGCGTTGGAAACTGCAGACCACAGACAAACCACTGCAGAAGAGCGGGTTCACGCACCCTGCACCCTGCAACACATGTCTTACCGTACAGTAACTGCTTGTGTTGCGCGTGTTGCGCGTGTTGCGCCTGGTTTCCTTCGGCTGACTCCGACTTGTGCCCGTGGCTATCACGCAAACCACCGGCTTCCTTGGGCAACGGCGAGCTGCCCAAAACGAGTCGACACGTCAGCGAGCGGGGAGAGTGGTCCACTGCAGATATCCAGCAATGCAGAGAGGTTCGGCATCACGAGGAGACCTCTATGGTACAGCACCCTCGGCATGCGGCCAAGTTCATTCTCGAACCCCTTGGAACACGAAGAAGGTCGGAATGGCCTGAGAGTTAATCGGCAGCTCCCTAGAGCGGCCAAGAGGACGAAAATGTTGGGCGCACTGGTGACAGGATAGAAAGTGAGGCGTGTCGAGGCTGCTCAGGGTACATTTGCCGTTGGGCGAAAGGTTCCGCCCTCGCACTCATGGCCCCGACGCGGGGGTCGGGGTCCATAGCGCTTCTGGAGGTTCAAGCGTGGTTCCGTTTCTTGAGCTTCCATTGAACACGGGCGAACATGCCCAAAGCGCAAGGTGCAAGTGCGAGCGTTCCGCCACATTTTGGACGGCGGCAGGAGGGCATCTGTAAAATCAATGGTTTCTCGATGCATTTGTGTATAAGTGTCTACACGTGCCCCAAATCCACCCCTTCCTCGGAAAATAGGCACCAGCTGTCGGTAACAGGCGTTCAGCTGCCAGGACAGTTCGCAGGATACAGGGCAGTGAGGGTTGGTACTGAATTCTGCCTGCCAACGTAGGAAAGCTTGGGCCTGCAATCAATTAAACACATGTCCAGGGGTCGCGCGCTAAAGACGCGCCTTTGCGCGTCGGGGTCGCGTTTTCCAGCTTCCCCCCCACATCCGTAACAATCTCAGCCAGACAGAGCCCGACGCTCTCCGCCCGATCCAAACCAACGCCCTCAACTTCCATACCCCGTCGCTGAAGGACAGCATCATGGACACGTTGATGCTTCAGAGAGACGAGGCCACGCGCGATCGCGTGCGCCAGGCCTTGGAGTTTCTCGATCCCCGTACGACTTCTTTTGTTTTTTTTTTTCCTGCGCTCCCTCCTCCTCCATTCCCCCCCCCCCCCCGCTCCGTCCATCTCTTGAGAATCGAGTAGCCGGTGCTGACCAAGATCCGGGTGGCAGATGATCAACATGCGCGGAGCTACAGGCCAGACATCATCTTGATGCTACAAAAGAACCAACGCAGACTTGTCGTTAACATCGACCATGTCCGCGACCACAATGCCGAAATGGCCGAGGGCCTGCTCTACAATCCCTTCGACTGGACCCTGGCCTTCGATCACGCGCTCAAGGAGATTGTCAAGACAATACCCCAGGCACGGCCCGACCAGGTGGACCCCGACGTCCTGTACTACTGCGCCTGGGCCGGCAGCTTTGGCCTCAATGCCTGCAATCCGCGGACGCTGTCATCGCAGCACCTCAACAGCATGGTCTCGATTGAGGGCATCGTCACGCGCTGCTCGCTGATCCGGCCCAAGATTGTCAAGAGCGTACACTATGCCGAGGCTACCCAGAAGTGGCACTTCAAGGAGTACCGCGACCAGACCATGACCAAGGGCGTGACCACGACGAGCGTCTACCCCACCGAGGACCCAGAAGGCAACCCCCTAATGACCGAGTACGGCTTGTGCACGTACCGGGACCACCAGACCATCTCGATCCAGGAGATGCCCGAGCGGGCGCCTGCCGGCCAGCTGCCCCGAGGTGTCGACGTGATCCTCGACGACGACCTCGTCGACCGGGTCAAGCCCGGCGACCGTGTCCAGCTGGTGGGCATCTACCGGACCCTGGGTAACAGGAATACGAACCACAACAGCGCCGTCTTCAAGACGGTTCTCCTGGCCAACAACGTCGTGGTGCTCTCCACCAAGTCGGGCGGCGGCGTCGCGACGGCCACCATCACCGATACCGACATCAGGAATATCAACAAGATCGCCAAGAAGCCCAAGCTGTTCGACCTGCTGTCCCAGTCCCTTGCCCCCAGCATCTACGGGCACGAGTACATCAAGAAGGCCATCCTCCTGATGCTCCTCGGAGGCATGGAGAAGAACCTGGAGAACGGCACCCACCTGAGGGGCGACATCAATATCCTCATGGTCGGCGACCCCTCGACCGCCAAGTCCCAGCTGCTTCGCTTCGTCCTCAACACCGCCCCGCTGGCCATCGCAACCACCGGTCGCGGCTCTTCGGGCGTCGGTCTCACCGCGGCCGTGACCACCGACAAGGAGACGGGCGAGCGGCGGCTCGAGGCCGGCGCCATGGTCATGGCTGACCGTGGCGTCGTGTGCATCGACGAGTTCGACAAGATGTCGGACATTGACCGGGTGGCCATCCACGAAGTCATGGAGCAGCAGACGGTCACCATCGCCAAGGCCGGCATTCACACCTCTCTGAACGCTCGCTGCAGCGTCATCGCGGCGGCCAACCCCATCTTCGGCCAGTACGACACCCACAAGGACCCGCACAAGAACATCGCCCTCCCCGACTCCCTGCTGTCCCGTTTCGACCTTCTCTTCGTCGTCACGGACGACATCGAGGACACAAGGGACCGGCAGGTCTCGGAACACGTCCTGCGCATGCACAGGTACCGGCAACCAGGCACGGAAGAGGGCGAGCCGGTACGGGAGAACTCGGGCCAGGCGCTGAATGTGGCGCTCAACAACCAAGCCGATTCGCAGCGGCCGACAGAGGTGTACGAGAAGTACGACGCGATGCTGCACGCGGGCGTAAAGGGGACAGGACGGGGTGCCAACAAGAAGCCCGAGGTCCTGAGCATCCCCTTCATGAAGAAGTACATCCAGTACGCAAAGACGCGCATCAAGCCGGTCCTGACGCAGGAGGCGGCCGACCGCATCGCCGACATCTACGTCGGCCTCCGCAACGACGACATGGAGAGTAACCAGCGCAAGACCAGCCCGATGACGGTGCGTACGCTCGAGACCCTCATCCGTCTCGCCACCGCGCACGCCAAGTCCCGGCTGTCGAACCGCGTCGAGGAGCAAGATGCCGCCGCCGCCGAGTCCATCCTCCGCTTCGCGCTCTTCAAGGAAGTCGTTGAGGACGAATCCCGCAAGAAACGGCGTAAGACGCGCCCTCTCGAAGACGAAGACGACTCCAGCTCCTCCTCCTCCGACGGCGATGCCGACTCGGACGGCGACGAACCGAACGGCACCGCCCGTGGCAGCACCGCGCGCTCCACACGTACCTCCCAACGCCCCGGCAACAACAACACCAACGGCCGTCGCCGCCCAGCCGGCCGTAGGAGACAGGGCACCTCGTCCGACGACGTGGACGGCGCCACGCCCGCGGAAAACGACGAGGACGAGACCGAAGACCTGTACAACGCCACCCCGCGCCGCTCGACGCGCACCACCCGCACGTCCGCCGCCGCCGCCGCCGCCGCCGCCTCCTCTTCCTCCACCCAGCCTTCCTTTGCCTCCTCCATCCCGGCCTCTCAGCTCCGCAGCCAGTCCCAGCGCGACGACGGCGCCGATGCCGACGAATCCCTCGCCTCCGGTACCGCCAACCTCACCGTCTCCGACGCCAATGGCGGCGGCGACGAGGACGAGGACGAAGAAGAAGACCAGGACGAGCGGATCAGCGAGGCCCGCCTCGAGGTGTTCCGCCGCGCGCTGGGCCAGCTCCTCAACACGAGCCTGTTCGAGGAGGACGACTCGGCGGGCGTTGACGAGCTCATTGAGGCTGTCAACGCAAAGGTCGGCCGGCAGCAGCGGTTTACGCGCGAGGAGGCGGTCAAGGCGCTGAGGGAGATGGATGCCAGGAATCAGATCATGTGAGTTCCCCCCCTCCTCTTTTATATATATATATCTAGCGTTTTTCTTTTTTTTATTATATTTTGCCGGGTGGCGCGTGTGTGTCGCTACGGTTTCGGAAGCGAAGCATGCTAACGAGAGGAATCTCAGGTATACCGATGGCGAGCTGGTGTATAAGATCTGATAGGGTGGGTTAATCGGGCCAACTGGCTGTGGGATTGAATGTGGGATTGGGTAAGCCAGACCGGGCTGGGGCTTGAACTTTTCTGGTCCCTCTTTCTTTCTTGTGTTTGTCATTGTCAAAGATGGTTGGGAGAGGCGTTACTTGATGGCATCGCATGGGCATGATGAATGTAGACGGGTACTTTATGAGATAGTCGCGTATGATCTTGTCTCTTTCGTATTACAGCCACGGTGCCAGTTTTCCGGCAGATTGCTTTGGAAAAAAAAAAAAAAAAAACTTAAAAAGGGGCAAAGGGGAATATGTCTTTCCGCTTGCAGGATTGCCAGTTACGATGGAGATCATCTCTAGGGCTCCATAGGTCGTTCGTTCGCCTTTCACTCGGCTTCTGAGGCCCTAATCTGAAATACGTGCAAGTCTTCCACCTTGTCGCCCTCAGCACAATTTACACACCATATTTGGTGGCCATCTCGGTCACATTTCCGCACTCGGACTATATAGTTCGAAACGGAAAGTCGATATGGGCACTTGTCTATTTGATTATGATCCAGGCCGCTCTCTCTATACCTGTTGCCTCGAGAACCAAGGTGACCCTCTGCAAGTCAAAGCCGCTCCTGAAACTCCCGCAACCTGTCTTCCACGCGAACGCCGTTCCACGTCTCGCGTCCTTGCTCGTCTACGCCCAACACCGGGAAGCCGACCTGCTCGATCGCGAAACTGGCCGCTACGTGGCCCCACGCGCAGGCCTCCTCGATCGATTTACCTCTCGCCAAGGCGACCGACAGGCCGCCGAGGAAGGTATTACCCCCGCCCGTCGGATCGACGACTTTCTCCCTCGCATCTCCCTTCCCGTAGCCGTCGCCGTAGTAAGCGGGGATCCACTTCTCGAGACCCGGGTCGATCTCGATCTCCTCCCGCGCGACGCGGCCCTCTTCGTCCTGCATCAGGCCGGCAAATAGCGCCTCCATGTCGATGTCCGGGGTGAGACCGCCGCGGATGTATTCCTTCTTCTTCTTGGGCTTGGACGCCGCCTGGTCCCCGCCCGCACCGCCGCGACCGCCGCCGCCGGCGCCGGCGATCACCTTCTTCTTCCTGCCGCCGTTGCGGGCAACGAAGCAGCCCTTGTCCCCGGCGCGGACCACGAGGGTGTAACTCTGGAGCGGCATGCTGGCGAGCAGCTGCTCGCAGGCGCTCTCGACGGCGGTGGTGCTGACGGCGCCCGTCTCCGGGTCCAGGCCGTCGCCGCCCAGGAAGCCGGCCAGCTCGGCGTGGTTCGGCGAGCAGATGTCCACCATCGGCAGGGTATTGGTGCAGTTGAGCAGCTCGGACGGCACACAGAGGTCCGGCACGGGCTCCCAGATGACGAGCGGGCGGGTGTACCCTTCGCCGCGGGGGTCGTGAGGAGGCAGGGAGGAGAAGTAGGCGGCCTTGCGCCGGGCGAGGATGTCGGTCACGAGCTCCTGACACCGCCGGGGGCTGCAGATCAAGTGGATCGCCTTGGCCTGGAGCAGGGGCGGGGTGAGGTCCTCGGCCACGAGGCGCTTCTTGGGCGTGGTGTAGCGGAACGCGCGGCGCTCCGAAGCGTCGGTGTAGCCGTTCCAGCCGCGGGTGGTGAGGCGGGACGGATCGTAGCGGAACAGGGCCGAGGTCTGCCAGCTGTCGATCTGGGACTTGATCGATGGGGGGAAATCAGAGCCCTGGTCGACTATCCAGCCGACCGTCTTGGAGGACGGGGGCGGAGAGAAGAGGCGGGCGCCGAGGGCTGAGTAGGAGCCGGCGCCGCCGAGGACGTCGCGGGCTGGCGGCTTCGGTGGGAGAAACTCAATCTCGTCTGGGCAATGTGTCAGCAACGGTCGACTACCCTAGAGGGGACGAAATCTCATGATTGCTAACTCTAAAACCTCACTGGGGTGGAGGCTTGAGCGGTAGACACGAATGGTGAAGGGACGAGGCAGTGGCGTGATAAGTGTCGGACACCGCGCTGAATCCAACCAAACCCCCTTTCTTTCGTGGTCGGTAACTCGCTGTGCATGACATACCGATGATAAACATGCCCAATGTGACAAAGTCAATCTCCTGAGTTTCTGAGATGTCCTGGACGACCCCGACCGGCCCCGTCTCATCCGGGTCCCGGTCTCCGGAGCCCCTGTCCGGGTTGACCTCCGGGTCCGAGGGCCGGGGTGCAAGAACCATGCTGATCGCAGCACCCGGCTTGGCGCGGTGCCGCAGGAGAGAGAGAATTGATTTGTATTCTGGGTATGAGCAAGTCGGACGCCTCGGAGAGGGAAGAGTGCCGGAAACTTGGGAATGTTCGTTTGTTGATCGAAGGTCTGGATGAGAGCGACTGTTACAAAAAATCTATAAGAGAGGGAAGCACCAAAGAAGAGAAAAAAAATATTAAAATAAATAAATCACATTAGGATGTTGTCCATTCAGGGCTGGCTGAGACACGAAGGCTAGGCCGTCAGTGGCTGCGATTCACTTGCGAGAGATAGTAGGGAAAGTACGGATTGAGCGCTTTGCATGACATGTGCAGCTCTCGAGGCTCGCAGCATGAGCATACGGGGTCTGCGGTGCTCAAGCGATTGATGGCCTCGACTGGCAGAACAGGAAAGAGCCGTTCGATGGATTGTGCTGCTTTCCGATGCAATGCGGCTGCACTGCCGATGCCAGAACCCGTCCTAGTTTGCTCAAAATTAGTAGGATTGCATTCTACATCTAACTTTTCCTACTTGTAATCCATTCACTTGCACGTGGGAGATGCCCGGCAGGAGCTCCTCTCACTCCATCCTCTTATCTCTATACATACTGCGTTAAGTACGGTATTACACAGCAGTTTCGAGAAGGGCACAAAACTCGCTTCAGGTCCAGCGAGCATGACGGTGATTGGACGGGGCATTGCCGGGACCCCTCCGACCACCACCACCCCTGTCGTAGCTTCTGGAGCTCTTGCCCGTCAGGGGGTGTGCGTCAACTGTCTGCTCAGGCCATCCACGTTTTGGGAGCCGCGCCAACTCGTGCTCTTTTGAATCCCTAATAATCCTGTCACCTACCTGATTCTGCCTGCCATCTCGAGACGGGAGTGGTCGCCGGCACACGATAAAGAAACTCGACCCGTCATCCTCCCCGGAGACTGAGCGCCCCGTGTGCGCCGCTACCCCTCTCCGCGAAGGCGAGGTGTCTACTTCGTACTCCGTATCTCGTTCCTGCCTCGATCCAAACCGACTTCGAGTCGAAGTGCTGTCTGATCACGCTGCCTTGTCGCACCTGGCCCAACATGGCGACCAATCCCATGCACAACCTGACAACCCTGATCAAGAGGTGCGCAACGCGGCCGCCCTCTACCCCCCCTTTCCCTCCTCCTGCGGCCGAGGCCGTGCTGTGTCCCTTTGGGCCGCAAACGCCGCTTCATGACGCTGACCGAGAAACACCAGGCTCGAGGCTGCCACATCTCGCCTCGAGGACATCGCACAGGCATCCTTCGAACAATACAACTCTACACCCACCCCCCCTCAGCACGCCGGCGTCGCTGCCGGCCCTCCCGCCCCTGCATCCCCCGCCCCGCCCCAACCGGCGACAGCGCCTAGTCCGCCGGCCGCCCCCCCCGAGCCCCTCCCCGAGTTTATCGAAGAATTTGACAACCTCATCGACCAGTCGCTTGCCAAATGGCTCAAGATTAGCAACGATGTGGGCGGCGTAGTTGCCGAGCAGGCCGTCAAGGTTGTCGAGGCGTTCAAGGAAGAGCGCAAGTTCCTGCTCATCACGACCAAGGCGAAGAAGCCCGATCTCCAGGGCGCCGACATGGCTGTGTTCCAGGACCTCGTGAAGCCGATCGGCGCCCTCATGACGGCTGTCGGGAACATCAAGGACCTGAACCGCGGCGACAAGCACTACAATAACCTCTGCACCGTGGCCGAGAGCATCATGGGTTTGGCCTGGGTGACCATCGACGTCAAGCCGTTCAAGCACATCGAGGGAAGCCTTGCCGCCGCCGAGTTCTGGGGCAACAAGATCCTGACGGCCAACAAGAACAAGTGAGCCACTTCCTTCTGGAAACATCTGCGCGGTCCAAACTTCCTAACGCGTGTGATAGGGACGAGCAGCAGATCGAATGGGTCAAGGCATTCTACCAGGTCTTCCGCGACCTCACCGACTATGTCAAGAACTACTTCCCCAATGGCATTCCCTGGAACCCGAAGGGCGTGCCGGCGGCCGAGGCCGCCAAGGCCGTCAACTCGGCACCCCCTGCCCCGGCAGCGCCCGCAGCTAGCGGTGCTTCCGCTGCCGCTCCCAGCCCCCCTCCTCCGCCGCCTCCGCCGGGCCCGCCCCCCGTCCTCAAGATCAACGAGCAAAAGTCGGAGCCGAGCCCGGCAAGCGGCCTCAGCGCCGTCTTCTCGGAACTCAACAAGGGTGAGGCGGTCACCAAGGGTTTGAGGAAGGTGGACAAGTCCGAAATGACACATAAGAACCCATCTCTGCGCGCCGGCTCGACCGTTCCCGACAGCGGTTCCTCGGTTCGCGGAAAGAGCCCTGCGCCCCCGGGCACCAAGCCCAAGCCCGAGAGCATGCGGGTCAAGAAGCCGCCCAAGAAAGAGCTTGAAGGCAACAAATGGACAATTGTGCGTCCCCTTTGTCTTTCTACATTTCTGCCTCTCATGAGAGCCTCCAAGGCATACTGACCTTTTCTGCCTCCTCGCCCGCTCTCCAGGAAAACTTTGACAAGTCACCCGAGCCCATCGAGCTTGAGGTCTCCCTGACGCACTCGATCCTCATCTCCAAGTGCAACAATGCTACTATCATCCTCAAGGGCAAGGCCAATGCGGTGACGGTCGAGAACACCAACCGGGTCTCGCTCATTGTCGAGTCGCTCGTCTCGACCGTCGACGTGGTCAAGTCGCAGAACTTCGCCCTACAGGTCCTCGAAACCATCCCGACCATTCTCATGGACCAGGTCGACGGTGCCCAGATCTACCTGAGCAAGGAGAGCTCCTCTACCCGCGTCTACTCGAGCAAGTCGGCGAGCATCAACCTCAACGTCCTCACCGGCGACGGCGACGACGCCGACTACAAGGAGCTCCCGTTGCCCAGCCAGATCTGCTCCTGGTGGGACGAGGGCAAGGGCGAGGTAGTGAACGAGATCGTCTCCCACGCCGCTTGAGCGAGCGGATGCGTGTGGCAGCAAAAGCGGGCGGCGGGTGAGAGGAGCAAAGTCTGGTACAAGGGAGGGGAAAGAAAGAGCTTTGGATCCGGATGTGCTATTTTGTACAAAGATCAGACACCCAACCAAGTGCGGAGTCAGCCGCACCACCTGAAGCACATTTACCCCATGTTATCGGCGGCCGGCCACCCCTTGCTGCCGAGACCACTCCCACGCCACAACTGACATCTGCCGGTGCTTCGCCTTGCGGGTTCCCAAATGGATACTAACCCTTGATGGCCAGAGTGCGGCCTTCACATGCTTGAAGACGTCGCCTTTCGACCGTTGCTGTCGTGACCGTGTCGCAGTCGAGACCCCAACCTTGTGACGCCAACCAGATGCTGCGGCCCGCGTCGTGGCACACGTCGCAAGCGTCGCTAACTTCTCCTGGTTCCACTAATACGTACACTTCATGCGCTTCCACGATCGGGTTCAACGTAGGGATCCATAATGTAACTTATGCATGATTCGTTGCAATGCAATTTAGTGGAATCGTAGGCAGTCGAGCAACTGCTTCTGATAGGATCATGGACAGGAGTTCCCTAAGATAAGGGCGGAATGGCCGAGTGGTCTAAGGCGGAGGATTTAAGTATTTTCTTAAATCTCCTCTTCTCGAGAGAGAGCGTGGGTTCGAACCCCACTTCCGTCATTGTTGCTTTTTAGTTTGTTGATTCGGGCTTTTTTGTCTTCCTCGGGCCTTCTGAAATGAACCTCTTTGATATGAACGTTTTGATACCGCTCTCCGAACGAGCCAGGAGCACAGGAGGACGGGTCAGAAGATAATCAACCACTTGGTATGCTGCACATGCAAGCAGTCTGCGCCTGTAGGGTGCTAATCCCTCGGTGCGCCCGCAAGTTCGCGCAAAGTTCGCCGAGGCTGGTTTCTTGCGTTCACAAGCCGGCTTTACGGAGCACAACCCCGTCCTAAAACGTTGACGGACAAACAACACAGGGGGGTAGAACTTGAAACGACAAAGAAAAAAAAATGATGAGTTACTGGGGACTAGTATAACAGACTTCTCGCCCTTCAGTTCAGCAATTTAGGCCTGTTGACCAAGTCATGTTCTAGCCCCGATTCCACTCCACTCACGATCTTGGTTTAATACATCCCAAAGAGGAAAAACAAAAGGATGACTTCTTGTCTGTTCATACAGCATCTGACCAAGAGTACCCCCATCCATCCCTCCCAACCCCTGACGCCGAAAAAAGAAATATGAAGCCAAACGAACCCGACGAAGAGAATGGGCATCATCACCACCTCAAGAGAAAAAAACGGAGCTTAAGCCTCGTAGCTCTTGATTGGCCCCTCGGCACTCAACGGCTGCACGGCCCCCGGGGCAGGCGGGGCGTGGAAGCTCATGCGCGGAATGTCGGTGGAGATCTCCTGGGCCATGCGCGCGCCCTGCTCACCGCCGACGGCGACGGCCTGCTTGAGGGCCTCCTGGACCTCGCGCACGCGGCGCTTGAACGCGAGACGGTCGAGGAACAGCTGCTGGCGGGCGCGCTCCAGCTCGCGGCGCTCCGCCTGCAGGATCGCCTCCATCTCGTTGAAGTACTTGAGCTTGAGCTCCATCTTCTCCAGCGTGACGTTGACCGCCGCCGACACCAGCCGCGTCATCTCGCGCTCCTCGTGGGACGCGAGGCCGCCGGCCCGGGCGCCCACGGCGGCGAGCGGGATGTTCGCCAACGAGGACGTGGTGGACGTGGTGGTTGTGGTTGTGGTTGTGGTTGTGGCCGTGGTCGTCGTGGTCGTCGTTGTCGTCTCTTGCCTGGCGTCGACATCCATCGAGTCGCTGCCGTCCTTTTCCTTGCCCTTGCCGTTAGCCTGGCCATCGCCTTGCGAGCCGCCCTCGAGCTTGTTCCGGAGGTTCTGTTTCAGGATCTCAGCCGACTTGTTAGCGGCGGCCGCCGTGCTAGCAGGATCCGCCAGGCTGGCGAGGAAGCCGACCACCGACATGACCGGGTTGTCCGTCTGGCTGAACGGAAGCTGACCGCCATGGCTGCCCAGCATCTGGAGCCCGATCGGGGCATCCAGCCTCTCGGACTCGAGGTACTTGTCCTCAATGTCGAGCTGCAGGAACTGGAGCACGCACTCCTCGCGTGTTCGGGTGCCCACATAATCGGCGATCTCGCCCCAGTCCTCATCGTAGCGCTCGAGCGCCTCGAGAAGTCGGAGAATCTCGGCGTCGCTCCACGGTGCGTCCCTATCGAGAATGGACGAGTACGTGGGGTTCTCCATGCGGGTGTAGTGGGCGCTCGTCTGGTTGCCCGGCAGACGTCCTTCGAGGTAGCAGCTCGGGCAGAGGTCGTACTTTGCCTTGTTATTCGGGTCGGATTGCGAACTGTGATAGTAGATGCGGGTGCAGTCGGTGCCGCAGTTGAAGCAGTTGACCTTTGCGATTGGAGCCTTGGGGAGCTCGTCGGTGCCCGACACACCATTAGTCGTCGGCGTTTCCCCGTTGGTCTTGCCGTCGCTCTTGTTGAGCTTGTTATGCTTGGCATTCGCCTCGTAGATGTTGCGGCCGACTTCCAGATTGAGCTCAGTCTTGGGTGCCGGGGTGGCAGAAGCCTTGGCATCGGTATCTTTGTTCGGCTTGCCCTCGGTGACGACGGGGTCGGCGGCTGGTTGCCAGGGCTGGAGGCCGCGAGGGGTGTCGCAGATGATCTTGAAGTGACCGGTAAAGGGCGGGCCAATGTGGGATGGCCGCTGATCAGCATCGACCTGAACGGCCGTTTAGCATTGAACACCAGAAAAAGAAAGGGGAGAGAATAAAGAAAGAAAAAGAAAAAAAGAAAAAAAACTGGGGTTACTCATCCAACTTACTTGGTAGTTGATAAGGCCCCACTGCTCCAGGAAAGCATGTACGCGCATGATGGCGCACACATCACCGGCGAGGTTGCGCCGGCAGGCGGTGACGGTCAGGTATTCGACCGGATTCAGGCGGTAGGCATTAATCATGAAGTCGCGGTAGTCCTTGTACACTGCAGGAGTCTTGCTCCGGTTCCGGTTGTTGAAGAACTCGGGCAATGCTTTCCGCTCGATGTTGTGGATGGTGTTCATGTCGAACCAGGTGCTGTAGCTCGGAAGAACAATGGCATGTGTCTGAGAGATCAAGTGCTGCCTCGCAGCGTTCTCGACGTGCTCCTTCGTCTTGGTCTCGCCAGAACCGTCCTGACCGGAGGCTTCGGCCTGCACGGGCTCGTTCTTTGGCGCGTCGCCCATCTCCTCGTCCTGTCCAGTCGTCTCGGCAGGTGGGCCTTCGGGGGCGTCGAGGGGGTTGTCTGATGAGGCGCCGGGCGCGGGAGTCGTGCTGTCTTGCTTGATCGCAGGGTCCTCGCCCATTTGCACGTCTGAATGAATGCAATGCCCGGGTTAGCAGTGTTGCAGGAACGAACTTGCCAAGGCATAGTACGGGTGCGGCATACCTTCGTTCTGCTCATTGGCATCAGGAAGAGGCGGTTGCGCTAGGATCGGGTTGGCGCTCGGCGACGCGCCGTTCGTTGGCGTGCCGTAGCTAGCCGTACTTTCATCCATTGCGACGACGGGGAAGTGATGAAGCTGTCGACGTCGGGACTCGGGAAGTGCTGGAACCGGCCAAAGCAGATTTGTGAGCTGCCAATCAGGGCCGATGATAAGGGGCGCGCGTATCGACTTGGAAGGTGCAAGTGCGAGGGACGTGCGGACAGTATGCGGATGGAGCCCCGATGTTTGTCGGCACAGATGGCTGTGTTGGCGATGGCTGCAAGGGGTCGGTTCGTGATGGGTCGCGTTGGAGAATTGTTCGCGGCAAGCCAAAGCGAGAATTCCCCGTGCACGGGCCATTCATTCTTGCTGAAGCACCAGAATCACGTGGCTAAATCCCAGCCACATCCTTTGGCTGCTGCGCCACAGATGTTCCCACGGGGGGGCTGGTGAGATTGCGCACCGCCACGAACGTGCGCCCGGTTTCGGACGGCTTTTTTTGACGCAAGGCCAGTCCGGGGTAAGTGGTAAAAGTGGCTCTCTGGTGGGCCTGGCCGATGCTAACCTCGGGCCGCTTCAATCCGCACTCGAATTGAAGTCCGTCAGATCTGGGGGTCTGGGAAAGCGCGGATTAATCCGTTCACTCGGTCCCGTCCGTTCCTGTTGGGTCTCTTTTCCCTCCAGTGATCTCTGACAATCACACACGCACGATCAGCCTGCCGGCCAGCTACTTCCATCCAATCCCTAAAATAGCTAATCAACCACCACCGACCTTACCTTACACCGGGAACCATGATTTCGGCCGGCCGCCGGGTGTTCTCGGCGCTCGCCCGCCCGACACTCCGGAATGCGACGACTCCGGCCTTCGCCGCCGGGTCCCCCGCCGCCCTGCGCCGCCTACTCTCGGCTCTCGCCATTCTCGAGCAGCGTGACGGCAAGCTCAACACGGGCTCGCTGAGCGCCATCAGCGCGGCGCAGAAGCTGGGCGGGTCGGTCCACGGCTTCGTCGCGGGCAGCAACATCAAGCCGGTGGCGGAGGAGGCGGCAAAGGTGGAGGGCGTCGAGAAGATCATCGCGGTGGACAACGGGGCGTACGACAAGGGCCTGCCGGAGAACTACGCGCCGCTGCTGGTCGAGAACATCAAGAAGGGCGGCTACACGCACGTGGTCGCGGGCAACACGGCCTTTGGCAAGAACGTCATGCCCCGCTTGGCGGCGCTGCTCGACTCGCAGCAGATCTCGGACATCACGGCGATCGAGGACGACAAGACGTTTGTGCGGCCCATCTATGCCGGCAACGCGATCGCCACGGTCGAGTCGTCGGACGCGGTCAAGGTGATCACGGTCCGCGGCACCGCCTTCCCCGCCGCCAAGGTCGGGAGCGGGTCGGCCGCGGTCGAGGAGGGCGTGGATCCCAAGGCGGAGAGCGCGACCGAGTGGGTGTCGGAGGATCTGGCCAAGTCGGACCGGCCGGACCTGGCGACGGCGAGCAAGGTGGTGTCAGGCGGGCGCGGGCTCAAATCCAAGGAGGACTTTGACAGGATCATGATGCCGCTGGCCGACTCGCTGGGGGCTGCGGTCGGCGCCTCCCGCGCCGCGGTGGACAGCGGGTATGCGGACAACAGCCTGCAGGTCGGGCAGACGGGCAAGGTGGTGGCGCCGGAGCTGTACATGGCGGTGGGCATCTCGGGGGCGATCCAGCATCTGGCGGGCATGAAGGACAGCAAGGTGATTGCGGCGATCAACAAGGACCCGGACGCGCCGATTTTCCAGGTGGCGGATGTCGGGTTGGTGGGGGATCTGTTCGAGAAGGTGCCCGAGCTGACGGAGAAGCTGAAGAAGGCATAGAGTTGAAGATTTGGTTCCCGGTTCCCGTTTGTTATTTTTTTTATAGTACAATGTACAAATTTTTCAACCGATGCTGGTGAGATGCCCACTCCCACTGGTGCATGCATATCCATGCGTACAGCTGTACAATTGTGCGTGCGCACACTCTCGTACACTCGCTACTCTCTGGCCTTCTTTCTCCCTCCCTCCCTCTCTCTCTCTCTCTCTCTCTCTCTCTCTCTCTCTCTCTCTCCCTCTCCCTGTTGCCCATTTTTTTATCTCCCTCTCCCACACACTTTCTCTCTCAATCGGGGAATATACAGTACGCAGTGCGCCCCATTCATGCCAGCACGGCGAGCATGTCCCGCGTCCTCGTAAACTTCTCCCTCTCCTTGCCCACCTTCTTGCCCCTCTCCCGTTCGGCGGCGTCGATCTTCCTCCACCCGTCCCAGTGGACGACCCTGGCGGAAGTGTCGGGCGGCACCTCGGCCTTGACGGCGTCCCAGCCGCCGAGGTCGACGGCGCCGCCGGACCGGTCGTCGTTGAGGAAGGGTACGCGGCCGCCGGGAGCCAGCCAGTCCTCGGCGAGGGCGTCGGCGGTCGAGAAGGCGTCCTCCATGGTGGACGCGATGACGCCGGTGGGGCCCCGCTTGACCCAGCCGGCGCAGTAGAGACCCGGGAAGGTGCCCATGTCCATGGCGGCGTCCCGGCCGCGCTCCTCGTGCCGGACGCGGCCGCGGCCGTCGTTGCTGATGACGCCCCAGCGGTCGTTGAAGGGGATTCCGAGCGGGGCGAACTCGGGCAGCGGGGTGGACCGGTAGCCGATGGAGCGGAAGGCGATCGCGGAGGGGAGCGTGGCCGGCGGCGATGGCGGGTAGGACGGGAGGGCGTAGGCGTTGGGGTCAAAGGCGGACGGGGCGAGGGTGGTGCGGGTGAATTTCGCGGCTGCGAGACGGGCCGGGTCGGTGGGCGAGGGGAGGAAGGCGGCAGGGGAGAGAAGGAAATCGAGGGACCAGGACTTCTGGTTCGAGGCGGTGGTGCTGGAGGGTGGGGTGGGGGAGCCCTTGAGGAGGACCTCCATGAGCCGGCGGGGGGCGCGCGGCAGGGACTTGAGATCCGGGGGTACGAGGGAGGTGTCGATAGGGTGGAAGGCGACCGAGGGGAGGCGCATCAGCTCGCGGATCTCCTTGATGGTGAAGGCGGCCTGCATGGGGCCCCGGCGGCCGACGATGTGCACGCGCCGGATCTTGCTCCTGGACAGCGTCTCGATGGCGTGCTCTGCGATGTCGGACTTGCGGAGGACGTCGACGTTCTCGAGGAGCATGCGGGCCACGTCCAGGGCCACGTTTCCCTGCCCGATAATGACAGCCTCGTCACCCCGGGTGAGGTCTGGGCCGAGGTCGGCGTGCTCCGGGAGGCCGTTGTACCAGCCGACGAACTCGCGGGCCGAGTAGACGCCCTTGAGGTCCTCTCCGGGCACCCCGAGCGTCCTGTCCTTGGCAGCGCCGTACGAGAAGACGACGGCATTGTAGTGACGGAGGATGCTTGCCAGCGGAACGGTGGCGCCGTCTGGGTGGTCGCTCTTGGTGCCGACCGAGACGTTTCCGATGAAGGTAAAGTCGGGAGAGGAAGCCACCTCCTCGAACTTCTCCTGGCAATTCTGCAGCGGGCGACGGGTACGAAGGGAAAAAATTCGTGAATCAGCCGCCATGGCCTATTCGGAAGGGAAGCTGCGTGGTAGGGAAAACGTACCTTCACTTCGGGGTGGTCCGGGGCAACGCCGAACCTGACCAAGCCAAAGGGGACGGGCAGCGCCTCGTACATGTCGACCTTGGCGCCTTGGATTCTGGACATGGCCCTGTAAGCGGTGTAGAACCCGGCCGGCCCGGAGCCGATGATAGCAAGCCGGAAGGGTCGTCCATCGCGGGTGGACGGAGTAGACGGAGCCGTCGACAGGCTCCGTGAGGCGAGCGCGCCGCCGCCGAGTAAGGAACTAAACGACGAAGCGCTGAGCGCTCGTCTCGAGGGCGCACATGGTCGAGCCCTGACGAATCGAACGCGCACCATGATGGCAGGTGTCAGGTGTCGATTTGGGCCCCGTTTCGTGTGCACGCTGAGAGAGATTGGAGACGTTGATGTCCTGCGCTCACTGCATGATGAATGATTGATGAAGTTCACTGATTTGAGTCAAAGTTGGACACCGGGATCCGCTCCGTCACAGAGGCTGACGGCAGCGGGTTTAGTGGGGGGGAGAACCCGGTCGCAGCGCTCGGGAAGCGTACCATCACCGGCGGACCTCCGAATGCGGGTGCTCCACTTCGCAGTATAAACTGCCCGGAATCCGCACATCTTACTGCGTATACACACTAATCCGTACAGATAAGGAACCCCAGGTACTTAACGTGCTGAGTTAAAATACGGATGGTTATACTTCGTACTCCCCACAGTAGGAGACCAGTGTCATTTAGTCCGTCCGGGAAATCAGAACAACCTGATCTAGGTCGCGCTCGAATGCTGGTGTCAATTAGCAGATTTGAGGTGCGGATTGCGAGTACCTTAAACAGGGATTTTGAGCGCATTTAACTTCAATCATTTCACTTTTAATGTCGCAATGGGTCACGTAATCCGTACGAATTACATAACGTTACATACCTTATGTCAATCTGGAAGTACAGAATTACATAGGTGCTTTGGCGCTGCGGTCCTGCTTTGCGGTGTGTGCGCCACCTCACACCCGCCGGGGCAGCAGGCGGCTCAGCGCTTACACGCAGCGGTTGCCCTGCCAACACCACGTTAAATAGATTCCAGGCTCCCGCAATGCGACTTGCTTCCTCACCGCGCTCTCGCGCTCTTACGTCAACCGGTCGTCATATTCCAAGAAAGACGAACGATGAAATAAGAGGGAAAAAAAAAAAAAAAAGAGAAAGGAGGGGAAAGAAGAAAAAGAAAGACAAAAAGGGGAGAAATTTCTAGTCGATCGACCAACGATGGGGTCTTCTCGGCCGCCTTTCATGTACCAGCCCGTCAACAGGGACGACGAGCGATTTCCGCCCACGAAATTCGACCCCAAGGCAGTGACTCGGGCGAGCTATGAGTCCAAGAAGCCCAAGCCAAAACCCAATGGCCCGCTTGTCTCGTTCAATCGTCATCCCGAGTAAGGAACTTCCTCGATCCCCCATTCTCCCCTCCCCCCCCTTTTCAAAATTTCAATTCCAATTTCAACCGGTCTCAACCAAGTTTCAGCGGAGACATGGGCTAACAACAACGAGCAGTGCCCACATGGTGCCCAGCGGCCGGTCTCAGTTCCACCCCGTGAGCCGCAGAACCACGGGCTGGATCAAGGCCATGCGCGTTGTGCAAGTGTGTCTCAGGGTCGTCCAGATCACTGCCGCCATCGGCCTCATCGCCGCCGTGGTCGTAGTGGGCCTGATGGGATGGATCATGGCCGTGACGGTGAGCTCTTTCCGGTTGCCGAGAGAACCGCATACATCCACGGGGCAACTCAGTTCGGCCCTGGCTGCGCATGACTAAAAAGACAGACTGGCTGACGGGAATCTCTTCAGCTCGGCCTCGTCATTCTCCATGCTGGTTACAGCGTCTTCCACCATTTCCAGCCAGCGGGTGCCCGCACGCCGGGCTCCTCGGCGGCGTACCAGGCCTTCTCCAGCATCTCCGACCTCTGCCTTCTTCCTCTGTACGCCTATGGCGCCGTCATGACCAGGAGCAAGAATGAAGAATGGAAGACGGCCGCGCCTGAAGATCGCCCCGCGGACCCGGATGTTACGAGGTACATGATGCCCTCCATCTTCTACGGCCTGATCGGCGCCGGTGGCCTGCACCTCCTCTCGTTGGCCATCTCCCTGTGGTTGGCACTCATGTTCTGGCGCATCGCCAAGATGCCCCCAGACATGAACCCCCTGGAGGCCAACCTCACCTCGCGCGCGCACAAGCGGAACAAGTCGTCGGTCGCCACCACCTCGACTGATTCGACCTACTCGGACGAGAAGCCCGGCACGATGCTGTACGACGACGACAGCTCCCGTCCGCCCCCGATTCCCTTCATGCACACTCGTCAGGGCTCCGACGCGTCCTCGGCTTCCCACGACTCCCGCCTGAACCTCCCCAGCCGCCAGTACCAGATCCCCGCCAGCAACCGAAGCTCAGCCACCACCTCGCGGGACTTCAAGCGCATGTCCGCCCCCCCTTCCTCGCACCGCGCCTCCTACACCGAGATCCCCCTCGGCGAGACGGGCTCCTCCTCCAGCACCTCCCGCCCCACCTCCGCGCACGCGTCCCGCCCGAGCACCGGCTCCGTCCCTCCCTACCGCGCCGAGCACGTCTCCCCGGCCCAGATGGCCCAGATGGCCCAGACGGCCCAGACACGCCCCGCCAGGTTCACCGAGACCTGGTACGCCTCGGAATCGCTCATCAACCGCACCCAGCAGCGCAACCGCGCCGTCTACGCCTCCCTCGACGTCTCCGACGACTCCTCTTCGGACTCGGAGAACGAGGCAAACTACACCGCGTCTCCTCGGCCGACGACGAAGACGACGACGACGACGATGACCACGACCGACGAAAACCGTCACCCCAACCCCCTCCGTTCCAACCCGATCATCACCATCAGCACTGCGCCCGCCTCCAAGCCGGCGTCCAAGAAAGAAGGCGCCGCCACCCCGCGCCGGCCCCGGACCCCCTTCTCCCGCCTGCGCGCCTCCGTCCTCTCCACCATCTCCCTCAACGACCGCCGCGTCTCGGGCAGCCAGGACATCACCGACCAACAACAACAACAAGAAGAAGAACGACGACGACGACGGGAGTGGGAGCCGCACAACCGCGACAGCTCCATCCAGCCCGACGCCGACTTCTTTTACGCAAAGCCCTACGGCGAGCTCATTGCCGCCACCCCGCCCATCTTTGTTGGCGGCGCCGGCGGCGGTGGGAAGGAGAAAGATGCCCGGTGTAACCGGGTGGTGTCGTCGGGGAACGATTACGACTTGGGCAGCGGCGGGGCCATCGGGAGGCGGAACGTGAGCGGCAAGGTTGCCGAGGAAGGTATGGCGGGGGCCAGGTGGTCGAGGTACGCGGCTCTGAATTGACGAGCAGGGCAACATTTTTTTTTTTTT
>NW_027192594.1:183698-262353 GCF_042370625.1 Thermothelomyces heterothallicus | reverse complement strand
GGGATCTCATTTTGTCTGGTGGATGGCGGGAGTCTTGGAAGGGACGCATGTTGGTCGGTTCAATATTTTTTTCTCCGTCTTCCCGTACTCGGAGTTCTAGGGATTTGGTTTTCTATATATTTTTTTCTTCCCCTGGGCTGAGAAACTGGGAACGATGATGGGATGAATGTACGGTTATCCCACGTCAGCCCCTGGGTTATGTCCGTTAGATCTGGAGAATCTGAAATGTAGTAGGCGTTGTCCAAAAAAAAAAAAAAAAAAAGGCTTTGTCATGTTCAGCCACTCCCCTGAGATTGCATGGTTACCCAAGTACATCTTCCTAAGGGAGAACCGAGCAAGGCAACATATGCATGCTAGCAGATCCCGGGGGGCGGGGTGCCCTACTACTACTGATCCTGCTCCTCTCTCTTCTCCCTCACCCACCCGGCCCAGTCCGTTCGCTCCTCTTCTTCGACCCACCCCCTCCCGTCCCATGCTCCGAGCCCACAGAGATGCCTCATGGTCGGCCGCCCGTGCGGGCAGTTCCACGGCTTCTCCATCTCCCCCATGTGCCGCACCACCGTCTCCATCTGCCGCCGTGACAGCGCCTTGCCGATCATGATACTGCTCCGGCACGCCCGCATGGCAAACATCTTGCGCACCTTGCTCGGCCGCGGCACCGTGCTCGCGCTCGACGTCGGGTTGTCCGCCAACAGGAAGAGGAGTTCCTCCAAGTCCGCCAGCGAGAAGGTGGTCTCCCGGCTGAGCGGCAGGCTCAGCAGCTGCACCCGCGACCCGACAGGCTTGGCGCCCGACGTGTCGACCTGCGCCAGGAACCCGTTGCGCTCGAGGTCGGGGAGGTGCTCGAGGACAATCTCTTCTTCGAGCGCCGTCAGGTCCAGGGTCTTAGGCTGGACCAGGCGCTGGGACTGCACCGTCGTGGTTGCCTGGAGCCGCTCAAAGTTGTACTTCTCGTCCGAGGCGTGCTGGTCAATGATGAAAAGCTCGTCGTCTGCGCCTTCGGACCGATCCTCCTCCAAAGATGCGGCTTCGCGCACAGCAAGGATGAAGCCGAGGTTGAACTGCCCGACGATGCGCATCCTCCCAAAATCGGATTTGCATATCTTTAGGGACAGCTTTTCCTCGGCATCCTCCGCCTCTAGACCGTCGGGGCTTTCGGCTGGGGAGGCCCTCGGCCGAGGCGCGGGCAAGTGGCGTGTGAGCGCTGCGATCCTCTTTTGGATAGCATCCGGGCTCGTTTTCACCTTCTGCACCAGGTTGAGGGTCATGTCCTTTCGTTTCGACCGCCCCTTGACAAACAGCTGAGACCGCATCTCGCCCTCTCCTGTGCTCTCCGAAGCGGCCGCGGCCGCTTCCATCAACTGCTGGCGTTTCCCATCCAGAACTTTCTGTTCCTCTCCACCTGAATGACCATGGTCGTCCGCCGACTCATCGTCGCGGCGAGCTACTAAATCCTCGACAGACTCCATGGGAACATCGGCGTTGCTGCGAAAACCCGTGTCCTCGGCTTGTCCAGGGCATGGGAGATCGACCTCTTCATCCTCCACGTGCGCAACCTCTGATTGGGGCACAAAGAGGGAATCTCCTTCCTCTTCTTCGCCGTCTCCATCCTCCTCTCTCTCGACATCCCCTCCAGATTCTTGCATGTCCTCCTCTGAATCTTGAGCCACGACTTCAACTCCTTCCACGGGTCCATCGCCGGGCCGAGCCGGAGCAGAAAACAACTGCGACAAGCGTCCACCAAAAGTGGGCAAAGCGGCGCCCCGCGTTCCCGTTTTCCCAGTCGCCGTTACCTTGGGGAGTTTGGGCGCTTCGGCCACCTTGGTCCGTTTTGTGGGGTTTCCAATCAGGCTCGTCACCGTGTGGTCTCCGATCGTGATGGTGGCCACCTCTTGGCTAGAACGCTTAAACGGCCGGGCTGTACTCACAGCGACTGCTCTCGGTGCAGGTGATTGAGACGGAGGGGCGATGGCGGCCACTGGCCGCTCGGGTTCCCCGTTTGGCCCTCGAGATTGTGTCTCCTCCCCCGGACTCATCACGTCAGTCGACGTCGGAGAACGGCGAGCGGCGCGTTGAGACTGGACCTGGTGCCTGCGAGATTCATCTATCTCGGCCGCTTCGGGCGTTCGTTCTTCGGCCGCAGGGCCCCTCGGGGAATGATCAACCGATAAAATGGTAGATTCGGGATCCCTGTGGTTGTTTGAAACAGCATCTGCTTGTCCTTGAGCTCTGGTGACCTGGTCAACAGGCTCCCGATCATCATCGGCACCTTTTGCAAGCCAGCGAGACAATAGAGTCACAGTTTTCTTCGAACCCGCCGACTCCGGGGACGCTTGCTTCCCAGCCCGCGACTCGTCGTCCGCTTCTGGCTGGGTTGTACTTTGGGCATCGTCCTGAGCGTCATTGAGCTCTTCTTCATCTTCTCCCCTTTCCGTTAGTTGACCAGAGTGTATCGGGGAAGTCGGCTCGGCCGATCGTTGCGGTTCCACAGCAGCGTCCCTCTTGGCGACCTGAGCCGAGGCGGGCGTCCATGACCGGCCGCTCGCTGTTTTGAAAGATGTTTGCTTCAATCCCTGTGAATGGGACACGGGAATAGTGACGTCTTGTGTCTCGAATAGCTCGATCAGGGACTCCCGGAGGTTGTCAAGCATCTGGCCTTGATCATGCAGCAGGATGGTCCTCTTGTCCGGGCTGACGTTCACATCGTAAAGATGGGTGTCCAATTGAATATCTGCAAAAATGAAGGGCGACTGGGATGCGTTGTATAATCGGTAGACCTCGTTGAACACCTTGGCAAACTGAGGCAATCCGCAAGGTCGCCCGTTAACATAAAACATCTGCCTGTCCGGTGTCTGGCGGCCCTCACCATGGTTCGGCCGTGACACATGCCCTAACACACGAACCTCGGTGGTACCGCCGTCGCCGCCTCGCGTCTTGCCCTTGATGAGAGGCCCGGCAGTTGGGATCAGTTCAAGCTTGAGGTCCATCGGTATCAACGCATTCATGGTCTTTACACCGAATACGTTGATAATGTTCTCGCGTGTAGTGGAATTTCCCTTGGTCGAGAACAAGATCATGCGCTTGCCCTTGGTGGGCTGTTGCGAAACGGTGAACTTGACGCCGGTCTGCACGCAGGCATATTGGTTGAGGAGGCTGACCACCTTGCCCCATTCCCTCTTGATATTACGTTCCAGTTCGCGGCGACGGACAGGCAAGCTGCGGAAGAGGTCCTCGACAATCACAGTGGTGCCTCTCTGGCCGGAGACGACGCTGGTGCTCTTGAGCTTGCCGGAGGTTTCAAACTCTAGCCTGGTCGCACGCGGCACGTCTTGCTGCGTGCATGTCACCACTGCGAACCGGGACAGGGCACAGAGCGAGGACAACGCCTCCCCTCTGAAGCCGAACGTCTGCAACTCGGACAGGTCATCGTAGCTTGAGAGCTTGGACGTGTAGTGCTTCAGGGCGACGGACTCATAGTTGTGCGGCGCAATCCCGGAGCCATTGTCCTGAACTTCGATCGAGTCCAGCCCCTGATTTTTGAAGCGGACCTCTGCAACAAGCTGCTGTCAACGGAGCCGCGCCAGATGTGGCACGAGTGCGTGCGCGCATTCTTCACTTGGTCACCTACCGATGGCGGTCGCTCCAGCATCGATACTGTTTTCAACTAGCTCTTTTGCCACAGAGCAGAGGTCGACAATAACTTGGCCGGATTGTATCTGATGGACCTGTCCGAGAAGTTAGTACAGCGAGACTGGGCGGCTCGCCGCGTCGAAATGTCGAAATGTCGAAATGTCGAAATGGGGAAAACAAACTCACTGTACTGGACTCGATGGCCTTGATTGTAGCACTTGATGCCATTCTCTGGCGTTCCGCAGCGGCCCCGCAAGGGCTAGTCGACTGCCGCTATCCGTCGCTGACCATGGATGTCACCTCGGAAATTGCTCTATCGTTGAATGAATAGCCGTCGTGGTGGTGGTAGGAGCTCCGGCGTTGGCGTCAGCGTGGTCGATGCGACAATATGCACTGTGCGCGTACGGGCGCGTCTCGCAGCAAGTTGCATGCGAAGACTACTGTGTAGAGTACGATTACTGCGGACGAATCAGAGCAGGCTAGTTACTCCTGTAGCCGCCAAACGCCAAGTCCCCTTTGGCTGCAGAGAGCTAGAGGTCACACCAACAACTAGTAATAGCTTACCTCCTATATATATATAACATACGTATAGATCACTATGTATTTTAAGATACATAAATTCTAACTATACTATCTAATTAATATTATTAGCAATATATATAGAGATCTTTAAAAAGCATAGTTCTAAGGCTTTCTAAATATCTTAAATATTTCTTATCATTTCTTAGTATCTTTCTAATGAAATAGTAAGTATTCTTTACCTATTAATATCTCTATATATATTATCAATACTATTAATTATATATATGAATAAAGTTTATATATCTTGAAGTATATAGCTATTTATTTGCATGCTACGCTTTTATAAGGGGTAGGATAATATTAGGTGTTGAATTTATATGTTAACCTCCCCTGATTTCTGGCTCGAGCCGCATTTGAAGGGGGTGTACGGATTACAGGCCCAAAAAACTGCAAAGGTGGATTTGGCGAAGTAACTAGTGCGCTAACGTTATCATGTAACTATGCACGGATTACTACACTAGTGTAACTAGCCTAGGGTCGACTTTTTGTGTGGACTTCCTGCATCCGCCAATCTGCCGCCGTGCAATCATCGCGAGCTCCTCCCGTCCTTGTTTCCCATCAGCCTCTCTCGTTTTCTTTCCTTTTTCGCCTCTGCGCCTGGGAAGGCTCGGGGACAGCTCAGCCTCGGGTTTCAGCGACGGAACATCGCTGGATGCTCAGACCCGCCCAACCGGCAGCGGAAGTACAGTCAAACCGGCCCATGAGCACCGCTTCACCGTCGCATCCTCGGCCTTGTTCCTTCGCTTGCTTGGCCTGCCCGGCACCGTATTCACGAGCGCACCGTGCTATCTCCCGGGCAGGAATCCTCCCCCTCGACTCCTGCTGGGATGAGGAGGCACTCGTCGGGATCGTCAGAAGACGATGACGCCCCCCCTGTCGACAATCCGCATGCCAATTCCCCTCGTTTCAGCACCAACGACCTGAGACCGGCCGCGCGTCCCGCAAGCAAACTCGACCGTCGCCGCAGCGCCGACCGCCGACCCTCCTTCTCGATAAGCCGACGATCCAGTAGCATCAATTGGCGGCTGCCCGAGCCGCGCGTTGGGAATGGGACGATAGGGAAACGGTCGCCGCCTGATCGCGCATTGCCCTCTTCTTCCCTGGGCTTGATCATGACGGCGAATGGCCGATTGCAGCCAAAGGAGGCGGAGAAGACGCCAGAAACCGAGGCCGTTGGGCGGCGCCCGCCATGGAGGAGCCCTTGGGCCATCAACCTCCTCGCGCTTGTCACGTCGCTTGTCGGCATCGGGTTCCTGATCGCAGTCCTCCATTCTTCCGTGACCCGACAGGTCGACCCGAAGGGCTGCCGTATGTCTTATATGCGCCCGTCCTATGCCAAGCTCAACGACTTTGATACGGAACACACGCGTCTGGCAAGCAAATACTCGTTGTACCTGTACCGCGAACAGGGCATCGAGCGAGACACAAAGGTTCGGAGCTGCCGGAGAATCCCAGGCGTCCCCCACCATTAACGGGCTAACGGTTCCCAGGTCCGAGGAGTTCCCGTCCTCTTCATCCCCGGCAATGCCGGGAGCTACAAGCAGGTCCGGCCCATCGCGGCAGAAGCCGCCAATTACTTCCACGATGTCGTGCAGCACGACGAGTCCGCAATCAAGGCCGGCGCCCGGAGCCTAGACTTCTTCACGGTAGACTTCAACGAGGATATCAGCGCTTTCCACGGTCAGACGCTCCTCGATCAGGCCGAGTATCTCAACGAGGCGATTCGATTCATTCTTTCTCTCTACCTCGACCCGCGGATCTCCGAGCGTGACCCTGACCTTCCCGACCCGACATCGGTCATAGTGCTGGGACATTCCATGGGAGGCATCGTCGCGCGTACAATGCTGACCATGCCCAATTATCAGTCGAATTCGATCAACACCATCATCACCATGTCGGCTCCGCATGTCCGCCCGCCGGTGTCTTTCGACAGACAGAGCGTTCAGACGTACAAGGTCATCAACGACTACTGGAGACGCGCCCACTCACAACAATGGGCCAACGACAACCCGCTCTGGCACGTCACCCTGGTTTCCATCGCCGGGGGCGGGCTGGACACCGTTGTTCCCTCAGACTATGCGAGCGTCGAGTCCCTGGTTCCGGACACGCACGGGTTCACCGTATTTACCTCGACAGTCCCGAACGTGTGGACGAGCATGGACCATCAGGCGATCCTCTGGTGCGACCAGTTTCGGAAGGTTGTCGTGCAGGCGCTCTTCGACGTGATTGATGTTCATCGGGCCACTCAGACAAGGCCGAGGGCAGAGCGGATGAGGGTGTTCAAGAAGCGGTTCCTCACGGGCATGGAGGCGGTGGCGGAGAGAACGGCGCCGCACTCGGACCCCTCAACCTTGCTTACCGTCGACGATAACTCAGACTCCATCATCGCCGAGGGGGAGCGCCTGGTTCTACAAAGCCTGGGCTCTGCCGGCACCGTCCGCGCTCATCTTATGCCCATCCCCCCTTCCGGTTCTCCCGGCGCGAAGCGCTTCACCCTCTTGACCGATGCCAGGCTTGACAAGCCGGGAGAGCACGGGAGACTCGAGGTCCTGTTTTGCAGCGTTATTCCGTCGCAACCCAGCCAATCCTGGACCGGATTTCCAAGTCACATCGATCTGTCCAGAGGAGACACCGGGTCCACGCGGTTGGCTTGCAGAAATGCTGCGCCAGATGTCGTCCCCCTTCCTGCGTCGACTCGCTCGACACGCTTCCCATTCTACACCGACGGGGAGCGGGAAGTTACTGCCTTTTCTTATCTCGAGTACGGGGTGGACGACATTGCGGAGCATCAGTTTGTGGCGGTCGTGGAGAAAGCGACCAGTTTTACCCCCGGTTTCGTAATTGCAGAGTTCAGCGACTCTGCTCAGTCACATAGGACGCGCCACATCAGCCTCTGGGCTCTGTTCACTTCCGGCTTGAAGTTTCGGCTGCCCGCCGACAGGCCGATGGTCTCGGAGGTCAAAGTGCCCAAGCTGCGGTCGAGCCTGCTCGCTTACAACCTCCGAATCAGTCACCAGAACTGCGATGGGAAGAATGAGCTCTTTGCTCCCTTGATGCGGCAATACCTAGCGGAACCGTACGAGTCGAAATATTTTGTCAACGCTCGCGAAGCCGCGGTCAGCCTCCACGGCGTTGCCCCCTATGTTCCTCCGCCTCTTACGGGCAAGTCAGAGGAGGACGGACTGAGTTTCCAGTTCTGGACGGACCCGACCTGCAACTCGAGCATCCGTGTCGAGCTAACCGTCGATTTCCTGGGCAGCCTCGGAAAGCTCTACATGCGGTATCGAACAGTGTTTGCCGCGTTCCCCCTGTTCATCGTGGCCCTCGTCCTGAGGAAACAGTTTCGCGTCTACGACAACACGGGGGTGTTCATCACCTTCCTCGAAGGTCTCGATCTGTGCCTGAGACAGTCCATTCCGCTGATGCTGACGTCGCTCACCTTCCTGACGCTCTCCACTCGGAACACAACCTCGGCCAGCAATGTGAAGTTTTGGCACTGGAGGAACGGCACAGCCGCGATCATGGACTTGGACCAGAACGACCTTCTTATCGGGACCGATGAACCCCTGTTCCTCTTCCTGATTCCCCTGATCGCGGTTATCTGCGTCGGTGTCTGCGCCGTACTTCACTACATGGCGCTCATACTGACGCACTTGCTTAGTGCGGTTGCGAGCATTGTCACCTTCCGATCTGGATGGACCCGGAATGAGGACAAGAGCAAGGCCGTTTCCGCTTCCTTGTTCTCTCCGTCGCCGCGGCGGCGCATGGTCACGGCCGCAGTTCTACTGTTGCTGGTCACCACGGTCGTCCCATATCAGTTTGCCTACCTGGTGGCTTGTCTGGTCCAGCTGATGACGACGATCCGAGCCCAACGCCTTGCCCTTGAACTGCGATCGGCCTCGAGCTCGAATTTCTATAATTACGTCCATTCGGTCCTGATCCTCATGCTCTGGATTCTCCCGATCAATCTGCCGACGATCGTGGTCTGGGTGCACAACTTGGCGGTGCATTGGCTCACTCCGTTCACCTCGCATCACAATGTTCTATCGGTCATGCCCTTCATCATCCTGGTCGAGACGCTTACTACCGGCAAAATGATACCACGCATGGGCAACCGGCTTAAGCATGTTACCAGCATCCTGCTCTTTGGCATTGCTGTTTACGCGGCCGTGTATGGTGTCACGTACGCTTACACGCTGCATCATTTGGCAAACCTCCTCGCGTTCTGGTTATTAGTGGTCCACTCGACATCCGATTCCTGGTCCTTGACGGGGCTCAGCCAACTCTACTCGGGAAGTCTTGAGACCCGAAAGAGGGGTAAGGAACCATGAGACTCGCGCCCATTGGCAACGAGCCAAAGATGTTGGTTCCTGGGCCTTCGACAGGATATATGGCCCTTCATCATGATGTCGACTCCGAACTTAACCGCACCGTCGTATATATATATCCCGAGCCGAGACCTTTCCGTCCCGAGTTTCTTGGGTCCGAGCTCTCATTCACCATGGAGCCCGGCTTTCTTCCTCCTATTTCATTTTCAGCACGGGCGGCGTCTGGGAGGCTTATTTTTTTGTTCTTTCATTTTGGTTGCAGCGACTCCAATTGCATTTGCATCGGCCGGCTCACAGCGTGGTTTTTGAAGCATGCGTGAAGCGAGCCACTTTTTTTTTTTTTTTTTTTTTTTTTTTTGGGACCCTGGCGATCTCGGATCTCTACCGGTCCAGAAGGGGCTGACTTTCTTTTGGATAACCGAGCAATCCAGCCAACCGCGAGTTCGCCGAGGGACTTTCTTTTTCGGGGCTATTTAGGGCAGGACGGCATGGCCCCGGGGGGCCCGGGGGGGAGGAATATTATATTGGGGCCTACGACCTGGGTCGATGGAAGGATGGGTTGGGATGAGCTATGCCTGACCGCCGGTAATGTCTATGTTATTGTTCATGCCACTCGTTTTTGCTCGGATTTGGCTCGAAGGGGACCCGTCTCCATCATGGGATAGACGAGACAGGTGCAGCGAACGGCCACGGCCGTCATATACGCCAGGGTTCGGATGACGAGAAGGGATCAGTATTGTGATTGCCAGCGAGGCGTCGGGGCCTGGAGTGTACGATGCTTCATAAACCGCAGATAGACGGGCTGTACAGATGTGGTATGAACTCGGATTCCCAGAGAGGGGCGCACATCAAAGATGCGAACGGAGGTAATCCATATATGCCATTCCATGACCAGCTTCCCATCGCTTCATCAAGCCCCAGGTATTGATGCTGTCGCCGAATTAATAGATCGGAAGGATTGTAGCCCAGCATTATTCCAATGTATAGTTTCTATGCGGAAGTTCCCAACATGACCTCCATTGACTACCGTGCCAAAGATTTCAAGCGCGGGTTATACAAGACGCCAGTGACCCATGCAACCTCTACAATGTTAACGACTTAAACGAAGACCAATATCTTCCCCTTCGAACAACAACAGCCCGCTCCCTGGACCACGCCCGGCGCCAGGTAGATGGAGAAAAGACACTTTCAAGTCAACCCTCCGCCGCCTCGTTCAACGCTTTGAGGACCCTGGCATAGAATTTGCCCGCCTGTGTCTGTGGGAACGAGATCTCGTCGACGAGGTACCCCGGTAAAACGGCGATCAACGCCCTATCTCGATTAGGATCCAGCTGTGGCGTGTAGTGGCAGTGTGCCTCGCCTTGCCCGGATTGAACGTCGATTGCGAGCTTGAAGTGGAGAGCTAGATCACGATGGGGGGTCAGTGTCCATCCTCGGTTCATGACAGAGGGGATAAAGAAATCGGGGTTAAAGGCCGGGAGGGGGGCGAAAAAGGGGAAGGGGAAGTGGCCGACATACTCCCGTTTTTCCCGGTCTGGATACAGTCAAACACGTCCTCGCCGCCATCTCGCTTCACGCTGCGCACAATCAAGCCCGTCAGGTCGCTGTAGAGGTCCTCTTTCTTCTGTGCCGTCAGCGTGGCCTCGGTGGCGTTGGCAGCCGCGAGGCGCGAGGCGGCCGTTGAGCCCTTCATCGCGCTCCCGGGCACCTTGGCGGCTGCGGACGCAGCTGCTTCTGCGCTGCGCGCCGCGGACAGTTTGAGGTTGAGGGATTTGATCTCCGATTTGGAGTCGTTCAGGGAGGCGGTCAGCTCGGTGATTTTGGTTTGGAGGGAGTCGGCTTTTGATTCGCTCGCTTCGAGCTGCTTCTTGAGGCGTGCGCTCTCTTTGGAGGCTTCTTTCTGGGCGGCGAGCTCAGCTTTGAGGCCTGCGATGAGTTGGTCGGCGGCTTGGGGGAAGGTTAGCGAGGGGCCGTCGAGGTGAGCTGATAGACTCTCGAATATGTATATCTACCTTTTGATTTCTCCTCGGACTGTTTCCTGAGCCTATCAAAGTTGCGTTCTGCTTCTCGTACTGCAATCTCCTTCAAGTCATGGTATTTACGCTCGAGGGCTTCGTATTTCTGTGTCATCTCTCCGAGCCGCCGACGCAATGCGGGATCGCCCTTTTCCGGGGACAGGGAGTTTACAGGCTTCTTCAACGCGCTGCCGGGGGGAGGGGCGCCGCCACCACCCGGCCTTGGCCGTTCTGGGGTCCGCGAGCCGGGCGTCTCCGCCGAATCGTCGCGCCCAGCGTCGCTGTCGCTCTGCGGCGCGGTCGGTTGCTGTGTCTCGGGGATCTCTGATACTTCCTCTGCTGTCGTGTCTCGCTCGGCCGTCTTTGCTGTTGGCTTTCTTCCCCGCCGCGCCCCGGTGGGCTGTGGTTCGGCTTCAAAAGCCGCCTTCTTGGGGCGGCCACGGGCACCCTTCGGCTTCGCTGGTGGAGGCGACTCGGTTGTTTCGGGCGCGTCTGTCATGGTCGTGTCATCTTGGTCTCCATGTTCTGGCCCAGCGGTGGCCGCCGCGGCTTTGCGCCCTCGGCGACCTGGCCCCTTCCCAGTGGCTCCCTCTGCGGCTTCGTCGGCCGCAGCGGCAATCCGGTCACTACTGACTCGACTTCCTGAGGCCGTTTTCTTCGACGCGGGCTTGGTTACTCTGTTTGCAGCCTTGCGGCCGACACTCCCTTTCTTTGGTGGCATTACGCTTTTTTTCTCTGTTGTTACGGGACGATGGGCGACCTTGAGCGAACTCTCTCCCTTGGCGTCTTCCGAGTCGGAACCCACCAATTGCAGCAAATGTGACGGGCCTTTGGCCTTCGGCATCGATCAGCTACAGGCCCGTATGACGCTTTCAGAATGTGGAAAAGAGGTAGGTAACGACGCGTCCTCTGCTGAAAAACGACGCGTCGAATTGGGATGGGAGCCCTTGGCGCGTGATTGAATTGCTAGGGCGAGAGACAATTGAAGCGCGGTTGCCCTGGCGCTAAAATCCATAGTATGTAAACAGATTGTGACGTCCGCAGCAGGTGTCCGGTGTAAGTTACGCGTAATTACGATACAGCCGATCGTTCCCTTCATCAGCCCCGCTAACCTTATCGGTGGTGGCGCTTGCGACAGCACGCTAGCACATGCTGTGGGTTTCATTGCCAGCACATGCTCCCGTCCTCGGCGCCCTCGGCGCGACGCCAGCACTTCGCACATCGCCCGAGATCGCCTAGTGTACGGAATTTACATACATACCTTTAAACTACGAGAACTGCAACCTCGCAACGCCCCACGCTTAGGAGAGCGTCAGTTCAATTGTGACTCGGCATCTTCGCCTGTGCGGACCGTCGCGCCGCACCCTTCAAACACACCATGAGCGACCAAAAACGGCTGAGGGAACTGGTCTCGGGCCTCATCTTCGCTGCCGGCGTATGTCCATGCACCGCGTTACAAATTGATGCATGCACGTGTATTCTTGCAAGTTAACATGGGCTTCAGACCATATCCGCCTATTTTCTGATTCGGGAAGTCGTCACGCCATATCTCGCCAAGCTCGTCGACCCCGACCGAGAGAAACACGAACAAGCCAGGTTGAAAGCACAGGCGAACCTCCAGAGGATACGACGGAAGAGGCTCGAGGCAGAGAGCAACGAGGACGCCGGCGACGATGAGTCTCGAGGGGCGAACAGGTTGGATAACCTGGTTCTCAACGAATATGAGAACCAGGTAGCGCTCGAGGTCGTGGCTCCCGAAGACATCCCGGTCGGCTTTGACGCAATCGGCGGCCTCGAAGACATCATTGAAGAGCTTAAGGAGTCCATCATCTATCCTCTGACCATGCCGCACCTGTATCGACATGGCGGTGCGCTGCTGGCGGCGCCCTCGGGTGTCTTGCTCTACGGGCCGCCAGGGTGTGGCAAGACCATGCTGGCCAAGGCGGTAGCCCACGAGAGCGGCGCCTCGTTCATCAACCTCCACATCTCGACCCTCACCGAGAAGTGGTATGGCGACTCCAACAAGCTCGTCCGCGCTGTATTCTCTCTTGCGAAGAAGCTCCAGCCAGCAATCATCTTCATCGACGAGATAGACGCAGTATTAGGGACAAGGCGGAGCGGGGAGCACGAGGCTAGCGGCATGGTCAAGGCGGAGTAAGTCGACCGGCAAACGGGGAGGCAAAACCGCACGTTAACAAGCATAGGTTCATGACCCTCTGGGATGGGCTCACATCGACGAATGCCGCCGGAGTTCCTAACAGGATCGTGGTGTTGGGTGCCACGAACAGAATCAACGATATCGACGAAGCGATCCTCAGGAGGATGCCCAAGAAATTCCCCGTGCCGCTTCCCGGACTGGAGCAACGGCGGCGCATCTTGCAGTTGGTGCTCGGCGACACAAAGCGCGATCCCGAGCACTTTGACCTCGACTACATCGCCCGCGTCACCGCCGGTATGTCTGGCAGCGATATCAAAGAGGCATGCCGAGATGCGGCCATGGTTCCCATGAGAGAATACATCCGCCAACAGCGAGCCTCCGGGGCTAACATGTCCCGCGTGAACCCCGACCACGTCCGGGGAATCAGAACGGATGATTTCTTTGGCCGCCGAGGCGGGCGAGTTATCGCAGCAGAAACGCACTCCCGCCAAACAAGCACCGCCAACACGCAGTCCAAGGCTTCAAGTGATGAATACGAGGATGTCGAAGAGGATGAAGACGACAAGGTCACGACATCGGCATAGGTGGCTTGTTCAACCCTTGTACATCAATTTACACCGACAGCCCGGCCACTTTGGTTTCCTGTATGGTCCAGTTGTTTAAGACTTATGTATGATGCAGCAAAGATACCGGCAGGCAGGACGGCGAAACATCGTTATAAAGTAATACCCAGGATAAATGGAACCATCCTGTTACTCTCACCATTTCCTCAAGTCGTCATTTAGCCGAGTCATCGGGGCGGCTCGACTTCGGACCGCGGAGAGGGCACACGGTCCAAATACACACTCCCTGATTATCTGCTGCACACACGCACATCCAAAACATGGCGTGTCTTGTAGAAAATCCCCCAAGATGCAAGTCCGATCCAATTATCGGCTGGTGGCTCGTATAGGGGCGTCTCCCGGTCGAGGTTGCAAGAGAAGCTGGCTTCCCAAACTGTTTCTTATTTTCTTCCAATTCCCACCACGCGCTCGGGGGACCTCGATGGCCTGGAATCACGGGGAAATAAGCATGCTCCCCCAGCAAGCACGTCATCCCGTGAGCCCCACAGCGGGGGCGACTCCATCAGATATCGGATACCTTGGGCGCAGTGTCCCCGACACCCGCGCCATAGGTACCGCGTAACTATCATTCTGCCCTGCCGCTCCGAGTGTCGGACGGAAAAAGCGGTCGAGAGCACCGGCCTATCACTGCAGGGTCTCTTCGGAAGGCACCTTTCGCTGATGACACAAGTAAAACCAGTCCGCGGTTCATCCTAGCACGTCGAACCCGCCCGGACCTTTTTTCTTTTCCCCCCTTCAGATCTAACTGTGCCCGGGAAGCTTATTCACTCGCGCCTTCTCAATCTCATCCAAGGCGAAAAGCGAGCGGCAATCGCGATTTCCGAGACGCCCCTCTTTTCAGGCCACTTCGCATCCCACTTCCAATTCTTCCCTCATTCAATTCCCATCGGTTGAGTCACCGTCACTCGACTCCAGTCGTCTCAATGGCTGCTCCTCCAAACACGAACCGGCTGAGCCCTGCATCGCAGGCTGCCAACAAAGTCTTCACTAGAGTCGATCTGGATGGCCATGCGCTTCCTCCATCTCCTGCTCCGTCAAGTCCGCTCTCCGGAAGGAAGCGGTATGCCCTCGCCACGGAATTGGTTTACACGGATTCTAAGGACCAGTATGGTGCCTCGAGCATTCCCATTTACCAGTCGGCCACCTTCAAGCAGACCTCGTCCAACGGCGGCGGCGAGTATGACTACACCCGATCGGGCAACCCAACCCGCACACACCTCGAGCGCCACCTAGCCAAGATTATGAACGCAAACCGCGCCCTTGCCGTTTCGTCCGGAATGGGCGCCCTGGATGTCATCACGCGTCTCCTGAAGCCGGGCGACGAAGTCATTACTGGCGATGATCTGTACGGCGGAACGCATCGCCTCCTCACATACCTCAAGAACAACCAAGGGGTTGTGGTACACCACGTCGACACCACCAATGTCGACAACGTCAAGGCGGTCATCTCGGACAAGACGACCATGGTGCTGCTCGAGACGCCGACAAACCCGCTGCTCAAGGTTGTAGACATTCCGTCGATTGCCAGAGCCACCCACGAAGCCAACAGCAAAGCGCTCGTCGTGGTTGATAATACGATGCTCTCGCCTATGCTGCTAAACCCCCTGGACATCGGCGCCGACATCGTCTACGAATCCGGCACAAAGTACCTCTCCGGCCACCACGACATCATGGCTGGTGTGATTGCCTGCAATGACCCCGAGCTCGGCGACAAGATGTACTTCACCATCAACGCCACAGGTTGCGGGTTGTCGCCAAATGACTCTTTCTTGCTCATGAGGGGCGTCAAGACGCTCGCCATTCGCATGGAGAAGCAGCAGGCAAATGCTCAGCGAATCGCCGAGTTCCTCGAGTCACACGGCTTCCGCGTCCGGTACCCCGGCCTGAAGTCCCACCCGCAGTACGACCTCCACTGGTCCATGGCACGGGGCGCTGGCGCTGTCCTGTCATTCGAGACCGGGGACGTTGCTCTCTCTGAACGCATCGTCGAGGCTGCCAGACTGTGGGGCATCAGCGTCAGCTTCGGCTGTGTCAACAGTCTCATTAGCATGCCCTGCCGCATGAGCCATGCAAGCATCGACGCCAAAACTAGACAAGAGAGAGAGATGCCTGAAGACTTAATTCGGTTGTGTGTTGGCATTGAGGATGTGGATGACCTGATCGACGATCTATCCCGTGCTGTAAGTTGAAAACACTCAACTCCCGGCCCTTGCTTTTTTTTTTTTTCCTGCCGACTGCGGCTCACACTTAGCCCCTCTACAGCTTGTACAAGCGGGAGCCGTGACCGTGTCGTTAGATGGCTTCCAAGCGAATGCTGTTGATGACGAAGGAACAACCGCTTCTTCGGCTTAGGCCGCCCGTAGAAGTTCGGGGTCTACATGCCAGGGTTCGCGGATCCGCTGGTCGGGTTCACAGGCATCGGCAGCAACTTCTCAACAAACGGATGAAAATTCTGCTTAGAATTAAAGGCCTTAAAAAGCAGCCGAATCGGGTCACCGGGACGCGGAAAGCGTATGATTCTGAGAAGCACCCTCACATATCTCGTGCCGCTCCAACTATCACGCGGCGTCAGCGCTCTGACGATCCCTGCAGCCTTGGAGTCCAGCATCACTGTTCGTCGTTAACCCAACGGATCCAGTGCATCAGCAGGGAGTCAGCGCTCACCCAACCAGTCCGCTGGCGAATAGGGCTTCGTTGATGGTGAGATTTCTGGGATCAAATTCATCGCTCCACGCTCTTAGCATCGGCGACTGCTGTTGGGTGACATTCCCAGTCGACGACGACAAGCATCGGCTGGGTGTATCGTCACTGCGAGCGTCAGAAACCGTCCTTTGCGTTTGTCCGACAAGTTGGCAAATGCAACCAACCCTCGATGGATGTCCTGGGCTTCTCCTGTCTGGTCTTTGACGCTGTGGGGCATGGTTGGTCGGGGCATGAAGAGTTCGGATGTCTTGGTCATCAGCAAGGGACTTGGTGGCCACACCGAAGGGCTTTTTGATGTCCTACGGCAGGGGAAGGTATACCTGGTCTATATACCATTCACGTTCTCAGAGCACGGTTGACCTGCGTGCGGGTCAACCGCATTGCCATGTCTTCGAAACATGTCAATCATACTAGAACGAGAGATAATAAGAAAAAAAAGGAGGGATGCTGCTTGCCCTGGCTGCTCCATGCTGCTGTACAATATACCTACCCTCGATAGCGTCATTACTGCCTGAAACGGGGCTTCAACGTTGGCTCTCCGATTCTTGCCGCCCCTTGTCGGCCACCGTGGCACCCACGAAGCTGGTCAGCTGTCGGCGATCTCATGATGAAGGTCCCGTCTATCGCCTCCTTTTTTCGACAGCTCGTCCTCCTCGCTGCTGCAGTTGTTTGTTGCCCCGGTAGCCGCCCCCAGCGGTACGCCGTCGCTGGCAGGGACCAGAGGCACCGTTTCCAGCAGGTTCTAACTAACGTTAGAGCACCAACAGCCAGCGTTTCGTCCCCCATGCCGCACAAATGGTCTCGCCTCACGTCCTGACGCCATTCGCCAGGTTCCCGGGCCCGATGACTCCTCCTCATCAAGCCAGTCCCACCGGCAGCTGTATGTACAACCACACTCTGCCTCTCGGTTTTGGCCCTCAGATATTCCCCCCTCCCCCTCCCCCCCGGATCTAGCTCCGGCTGAAGGCCCCACGACCGTGTTTGCTCCGCAAAGACGGGCGTGAAGCTGCGGATTGATTGACTGCACCACATGCGTCATCTACCTGCGGCGAAGGATTGTCCTCTTGACCGGTCATATCGCGACCGTCGCGTCGTGGTCCCAAGGCGGTCCGTTTGCTTATGCAGATAGCGGTCGGAGGTCCTCCTTCCCCTCGATGACACACCCCTGTCGGATGGCAGCACGGGTTGTGGTCTGATTCTCCGACCTCACGATACCCGCTGTCAACCTTCCTGGGACATCGCCCTGCAAGATGGGGATAGGGGTTGTCAAGTGATCGTACCTACCGCGCTCGAGGCTATTAATAGCTCACTATCCTCTTCAGTCATCGTGAGTATGCCGAGTATGCCATGGCACACCGATCTTGTCGGTTTTTGTCCATCTTCTTTTTCTTTCCCTGTTTTCTCGCCGTATGCCAAAGGTCCAATCGCACTTTTTGGCCTGAAGGTTTAAGATGGGGCACCCAAAGATGCATCGCCCTGAACCCGGTCAGAGACTGAAAGGTGATGAATGCGCTGGCCGTCACGGCTCTATTCTACATGCACCTAGCCGTCGACTCGTTGGCAACTCGAGCCCTCTGTTTGTGTTTGCCACGCGCTTCTCAGCATCGTGCGACCGGTCGTCGAGGGGAGCCATCAGCCTGCGAAAAGCCAATTTCCCTCCGCAAGGACTGGCCTCAGCCTTCATAGCACCACTCGGTCCTGATCCCGGTCTCCTGTGCCACCGTGGACGTTGTACCAGGTACAACAGGGCCCGTTCCGGCCGTCACAACCATCCCCCTACTCAGCCGTTGACAGGAAAGCAAAGCCCCCCGCGTCGGTGACATACATAGGGATTATCACCTTCCCTCGGCTCCAAACGTTGCTGTTGGCCCCGCTCTCGAGCTTCGGCCGTCAACCAGCGTGACACAGCAGCTGACATAGACACTACGCTCGTTGGGAAGAGAACGGTGTCACAGTCTCATGACCCTTGCTCGGTGTGTTGATAGAGAGGGCAAGCCGGTGTTTCGGTGCGTGAAACCGGGCGATGATAGTTCCTCGGGCCGGAACTACCACCGCTCGGAAGAGTTGCCATATCGTCGCATTGATCGCATGCTTCTGATGTTTGCGCGCCCCCTTCTCCTGACCGCTACTCTCGACACCTGTCAGCCTTGAGCACCCTGTGTCGAGTCACACAGCACCTGTAGACATGTAGATGTAACGTTCTATGCTGAATAGCTCGCTGGGCCACGAAGAGTTGTAAGAGGATACAGCGGATAAACCAGCGCCGGAGAGCCAGGAGACTTACAGGAGAGGCGGACGACGGGCATGCGCCAGTAGGGAGTTTGGAGGGGATCGGAGGTGTAACCACACGGCGGAGCAGTTACGGCACCGGCAAGGGGCTTGCTGAATCTACGGAGCTTCGGACTGTGGATATACCCGAGATGATAACTGTACAGAACCGACAGCGAAGCTCGCGACAAGATGCTCGGCTCACGAACCCTCGCTATCCCTGCTGGCCTCCAAGACCAAGCCGGGCGCCGGGCGCCGGGCGCGCCTGTCTGTGTATGTCTTGCGGACGAAGCACACTTACATCGGTTCTCGTCGAGATACCAACGAGAATAGGAAGGTCCCCTCCGTTGTGGTACTCAAAGCAACGCCGTCACATTCCCATCCATCCATCGGTCAGAAAAGTGCACGACAGGAGAGCTTCAAGCGGCCATACCGGGTCGACTCGGAAACGTGCCCAGATCAACCAAGAGTGGCACAAGTGACATGCAGGTCAAGGCGGGGAGACCGGGGGGGGGGGGGGGGGGGGGGGGGGAGGGGGGTAAACGGACAAGAGACAACACAAACAACCCCTGCCTTCTTTCTCTTAATCGTGTAGTGACGGTCCATGTATGTACAAGGCATGTATGTATATATGACACGGCATGCCGCATGTCCAAACACCATCATGCTCATACATATATTGATGATTCAAGAATATCCGACAGAGATTCTGGGCCAAGCCAAACTTGTTGGTATCTCTCTCTGGTAATAGGTCAAAGAATAGATTGCTCCATGACATTTTCAGCTGATGAACAGGAGGAAGACAAAAAGACAAAACAGCCGTGTCATGACCAAATATGCAATGCAAGGCATGTCCTTGTGAAACACAGGGGGATATGCAACGTCAGGACCAGATACACAACGTCGATACACAAACACAACACAGGGCTTGACGGAGACCGATGAGCAAAGAAAAAAAAAAGAAAAAACCACCATGGATTGCAAAGCGCCAGCCCGGCCCCGTTATAAAGCATGGCCCATAAAACCAACACCCAACCGCCCAAATCGTCCGAACACAGGCGCCAGAGCAAATCAATCCCGACCCGCTACTCAAAGTCAAACCGGTCTGGCATCAAGACGGGCGCGATCAGCGTCCAGACATACATGGCGTAGCACACCCAGGAGCTGACGATCTTGACCCAGCTGGCCCAGAGGGTGCGGCCGACTGTGGCAAAGTCGGCGTCCCGCCGGCTGTCGTCCCAGTCCATGGTGAGCAGCGTGGCCACCCAGGCGGTAGCCAGGAAGAAGATGACGTGGAACACGGCGTAGTTGTACTGCGTGCTGGAGCGCTCGTCGTCGTGGGCGCCGGGGCTGTGCTCGTCGTCGTCCTTGTCGTCGTCGTCGTCGTCGTCGGACAGCAGAGCGTTGGCGGGGAGGCTGCCCTCCTCGACGGCGCGGCGGAGCGCTTCGGCGCGCATCTGTTTGCGGGCCGAGGGCTGCTGGGTCACCAGGTCGTGCTCGTAGTCTGCTTCGCCGTCCGGGAGGCGGATGTGGCCGCGGCCGCTGGAGCCGAGCCCGAGGCTCTGGGTGGCGGCGCGGGTGGTGGTGTAGGCGACGGTGATCATGGTGGCGATGGCGCCGACGACGATGGTGGTGGTGCGGGTGCCCTGGCCGCGGATGAGCGGGTTGCAGCGGTGGTCCTCGGTGTCGTCCGGCTCCATGGACACGGCCGACATGGTCAGGTAGGTGCAGTAGACGGCAACCATGGCGGCCTGGGCGAGGCCGGCCTTCGGGTTGTGTTCCTGGACGGTCGGGTGGACGGAGATGGCCGAGGCTATGATCCACAGGAGGAGGTTGATGGTGATGGCGGCCTGGTTCATGGAGCAACCGGTCGAGGCGAAGAAGACGTACTGCACAACGGTCATGGCGACGGAGGCAATGTACATGCCGAGTGTCGAGCCGATCAGGATGACGCGCCAGGTCTTGGAGTCGCTGTCCTCAATCTGCCTCAGACAGTATTCGGCCCAGTTGTGGGCCAGGTCGACGAGCAGGATTAGGCCGAGAATCAGAAACAGCATGGCGCAGACCATGGCCACGTAGTTGCCCCAGAACTGGAAGAAGGTGTCCGGGATGAAGAAGGTGAGCACGATCAGGGCCAGCCAGGCGATGATCTTGGGACCCCAGAAGCCGTTCTGGATGGCGGCACGCGGGTCCTTGGAGGAGCGGACGCCCAGCATGAGGCCGGCAAGCACGAGGTGGAAGACGCCGAGGGCAAAGTTGATGCGGTGAACGGCCAGCCAGCCGTAACAGTCGCCGTCGCCGCATTTGATCTTGACGTAGTCGAGCATCAGGTGTTGGAGCTTCTCGATGGCCCACTTGGTGAGCATGATCCACGATAAGATCGAGTTGATCAGAAGTATGAGGGCGTATCCGATGCGAGTCGCGACGCTGGACGGGCGGGCCGTGTTAGCGATTGCCTCTCGAATAGAGATCTCGAACCTGGTCGGCGAGGAGGGTCACCAACCTGTTCCCGCATTTTCCACATGCACTGCACACCATGGAGCAGGTCGCGGCGCCGCAGCAGCTGGCCCCAAAGGATAGGAGCTGCGCAGAGTGTCAGCTACGCAACAAGAATGTCTGCGAGATGAGAGCTATCTGAAAGGAGGGTAAAAGAAAACATACGGTGCTCAAGCCGGGGACCGCCATTAGCGGTAACGAGAGGAGAGCGCCCATGGCGACGGCTGCGGATGGCCCCGGGGCCACTTCCGAGTGAATTAATCGAGGCTTCTTTAGCTGCGAACGCGGAATACGGTCGTCGGTCGTGTGTCTAGAATTTAAGCAGAATCCGGTGACGTTGTCGCTGTCGAGGTCGGAGGCTGCGATGGTACGGAGGTCGGAAGGTCTCGTCGGTGTACGAGTACGAAGGCCGGAGTATTGTCGGATGAAGTCGAACAACGGGGGTTGGTTGGATGACGCAGGGCGGTTGCGCCGACGCCAGCAGTGCCGATGCAACCCAACTGCCCAGAGGGGTCCCCCTTCTATCAACACGTGACCCTACACTACTATAGTACGCGGGGAAGGCCGGTTCAAGATAGGAAGGCCTTTCCGGGTACCGGATACTTCGTACCGAAGGGGCGTTTTCAGATTTCGAGCTTCCTCCAGCTGATTGCATAATGAAACCCGCTTGGCTCGACAATCCCCCGTCCAATTGATTGACATACTTGTACATAACTAGTACGGAGTACGGAATACATAGTGTACATAGACTAATTTTACATACCCGATTACTTGGCACATGGCTATCCTACGCCACGGCTCCTGAAACCCACAGGGTATCGGTATCCATCGCGTTAATCGCCTTTCAGTCCCTCCCTCCTCCGAGTCCCCCAGGTCTATCCCACATCTCACTCCATCCTCAACCGCCATGAAGCTGCTGTCGCACGGCTGCACGTAACGCACGCTCTTATCTCTGCACCGTCTTGACACACGGTGCAGCGACTCCGGTCGCATTTCGTTCACCTCCCCGCCGGGATGCCTCAATACGGCTGAAGTCTGCTCTTTCGTCATAGTTTCAGCATCTCTCTCTTTCACCGCTCCCCTTGTGATATTTCATCATCACATCCGTCAGTCAGCCTTCTCCATCTTGATCGCTCCCACCCCGCTCCCATTCCCCAAGTCAGACACCTTCACGATGGGGAACGCAAGGCTGCACCGCGCCCGACTGCTGTCGAGCGTGGCCGCCGTCATGATTTCTTTGGCGTGCGGCACCAATTACGTCTACTCGGCCTGGGCGCCCCAGTTCGCCGATAAGCTGCACCTCACCACTACCCAGATCAACCTGATCGGCCTTTCCGGCAACATGGGCATGTACTCCATGGGCGTCCCCGTCGGCCTGTTCGTCGACCACCGCGGCCCCCGCCCGGCCGTTCTGGCCGGCGCCCTGTGTCTCGGTATCGGCTACGTCCCCTTCCGGACCGCCTTCGAGACCGCATCCGGCTCCGTGCCCGCCCTGTGCTTCTTCGCCTTCCTCACCGGCCTGGGAGGCTGCATGGCCTTTGCCGCCTCCGTCAAGACGTCCGCCCTGAACTGGCCACATCACCGGGGCACCGCAACCGCCTTCCCTCTGGCCGCCTTCGGCCTGAGCGCCTTCTTCTTCTCCCTCTGCGGCGCCGTCTTCTTCCCCGGTGACACCGGCGCCTTCCTTACCTTGCTCGCTGCCGGCACCTTCGCCCTGATCTTCACCGGCTTCTTCTTCCTCAAGGTTTATCCCCACACGTCCTACCAGAGCCTCCCGACCACTTCGGGCCTGTCCGGCTCGCAGCACCTGCACCGCACGCTCTCCGAGGAGGCCAAAACCACAAGACTCCACCGCCACGGGCGACACTCCTTGGATGCAGAACCTGGTACGTCGCCCAATACCACCACCACCACCACCTACACGACTCCCGCCGCGACGGCCGGTCCCTCCCGGGAGCCCCTCCTCAACCCCGCCCACGATTCGGCTGATGTCGAGGCCGCTCTCCCTCCCTCCCCTGACGGTCGATCCCACGACGCGGACGCCGACGAGGCCTCGTCCCTCATGTCCAAATCGACGGCGTCCTCGGTGGCCGGCGAAGTCTATGTCCAGAACAGTGTTGATATGGATCGTTCCCATCGTGTAGATATCCGTGGTTGGCGTCTGTTGCGCAATCTCGACTTCTGGCAACTCTTTTCCATCATGGGCATCCTTGCCGGCATCGGATTGATGACCATCAAGTGAGTCTCCTCATTACACCTGCGGGCCCCGATTTTTCTTTCCTTTTTTTTTCCCTTGTCCCCGGCTAAAAGGCATTGGCATAGCAACATCGGCCACGACGTACAAGCGCTCTGGAAGCTCTACGATGACTCGGTCGATGAGGCCTTTCTCGTTCACCGGCAGCAGATGCATGTCTCTATCTTGTCGGTCGGCAGTTTCTGTGGTAGACTCTTGAGCGGTAAGCCCTGCCGCTCCTCCTATTTATTTTTTTTCTTCCTTTTTTTTTTTCAAAACAAAATATCATTATTCTCTTGCAACGTTCCCACGCTGACGACATTCCCAGGTGTCGGGTCCGACTTTCTCGTCAAAAGACTGCACGCCAACCGCGCCTGGTGCTTGGTCCTCGCCTGCTTTGTCTTTTGCATCGCCCAGCTCTGTGCTCTCAACATTACGAACCCCAATCTCCTTGGCTTCGTCTCCGGCCTGTCGGGACTCGGCTACGGCTTCCTCTTTGGCGTGTTCCCCTCCATCGTGGCCGAGTCGTTTGGCATCCACGGCCTAAGCCAGAACTGGGGCTTCATGACCCTCAGTCCCGTCATCTCCGGCAATATTTTCAACCTGTTCTACGGCGTCGTTTTCGACAGCCACAGCGTTGTGGGACCAGACGGCGAGCGGTACTGCCCAGATGGCCTGGACTGCTATAAGAATGCGTATTATGTCACCTTAACCGCCTGCGGCGTCGGCATCGTCATCACGCTCTTGACGATTCGCCGCCAGTACCGGGAACGGTTGAGGGAGGAGGGAAAGGGAGCGGCTGAGGATTAATAAGAGACACGCGATGTCTCAAAAGAAAGAGATTGCGAATCTTTGGCGGGCATGAGAACGCTTTTCCCGAGTTCTTCTTTTAGACAGGTAAATGAGGACGCTTGACTATTTTGTTGTTAATAATAGCATCGGCCTATAGGGGAATAAGGGGAATAGACGGAGGGCTAGCAGGGCCGCGGCGTTTGGGGGCAAGAGTAGGCTCACTTAAGCAATGCTGCGAGAGACGAGCGGCCAAACTCGGAGAGTTTGCGTTGCGGCAAGATTTCATCTGGCCACAAGGCTTCAATCAATCATTCTCAAGCTGTTTGTCTTCGGCGTAGTTAACTCTGTTTCACTTGACTCTGGCAATGATCTGTTTTAGCCGGTCGCGGCCGGAGCTCGCTATGTAGGTACCTTGATGGCTCCCCCGTCAGCAAGGGGTTCACAATATTCGATAATAACCCTAACCCTTTTAACATGCGTGCCAGCTCCCCGTGCCTATCCCACCTCCCATCATCCCCTAGTTACTCTGTAGGCACCGGAGATCGCGCCTTCAGCAAACTCCCCTCTTGCGCAGCGCGGCAACAGGACGACACGCGGGCATCCCGCGCCGCAGCCATGTTGTCATTCATCCTCATCCAGAACCGGCAGTATGTAGCTAACCACTCAATTCCTCTTTCTGTTATTTTTCTGTTGACATCTTTCCAGGGGCAAGACCCGCCTTGCCAAATGGTACGTCCCTTACAGCGACGAGGAAAAGATCAAGCTCAAGGGCGAGGTAGGTTTTTTCTTCTTCTTCGTCTTTTTTTTTTTTTTTACCCCGCCGCGCTCCTCCTCTCCTTTCCTCCCCTCTCCCGGTCCAAAGACGGACAACATTTACACATGTACGTTTGAACCCAACGGCCGGAAACTAAACAATGAAAACACAACCAATACAGATCCACCGCCTCGTCGCGCCCCGCGATCAGAAGTACCAGTCCAACTTTGTCGAGTTCCGCAACCACAAGGTCGTCTACCGCCGGTACGCCGGCCTCTTCTTCTGCGCCTGCGTCGACACCAACGACAACGAGCTCGCCTACCTCGAGGCCATCCACTTCTTCGTCGAGGTGCTCGACGCCTTCTTCGGCAACGTCTGCGAGCTCGACCTCGTCTTCAACTTCTACAAGGTCTACGCCATCCTCGACGAGGTCTTCCTCGCCGGCGAGATCGAGGAGACCAGCAAGCAGGTCGTCTTGACCCGCCTCGAGCACCTGGACAAACTGGAGTGAGCCCCGGCGGCAAAGAACCCCTCCCTACCTTTCCTTTTTTTTTTATTATAATTGTCCGGTTGGCCGCATGCCCTTGCCCGGGGCCCCCTAACTGGATGGGGTGGGCTTAGCGGTAAGGGGCTGGGCAATGCCGGAGAGGAATACTGGTGACGGACAGGTACTCTTCATCAATCATCAACTGCAGGAGGGGACTGCCTTCCTTGTAGAGCGTACCCGACCCTTTGCTTGTATAGCTAAGCAAGGGACTATGGGGGGGGGGACTGGTATGAGGAGACGTTCTTGGTCTGTCCCGGCGTGAAAAAGACATGCACCACTGGGAGACGCGTTGAAGGTAGCTACCTCCCTCATTCCCTGCCTGGTGGTGTTTTGGGGACCATAAGGCTCCTGCGGCACGAGAAGAACAGAAAGCTGAATTGCGAGGCGGGATACGCGCCGACGAAGGGTGGCACTTTAAGAGGGACTAGTGTGCAAGGTGCCGTATGCAAGCTTCGCATTGGGAAGGGAAGGATACTTTCGGGTCTGCTTATAATTAGACAGTCCTAGTATTGATAATACCATGTAGACAAGTTCGACCGTAGCAGTCTGCAGCCACTTGGGGTTAGCGAGAAGTCAAATGCACGGCACTGTATTGTGCAGCGACCCTGCATTTTGAGGCAACCGGATGGCTGCTCAGGGTAATTAAATTTCGGTATGTACTGTACATTTCCACAGCACATTGAAACAGCGATGGTTAGTGTCGGCGGCTGATGATCCTCGCTATACCCCCGAGCAAATCGTGCAATCGCCACTCCATATGGACTATAACCATAGTCAAGCTGGAATGCTACTTTCTCCTCATCAGCTTCCCAAGTAACATTCGAGGACATATGTGAGGGGGAAAGAAGAAGAAAGAAGAGGAGCAACAGGCTCCTCGAATCGGCACGAGCGTGCCTGGTCAAGCTACCATGAATTAAGCTCTGCTCGTCCGAAAAAGCAGTCTGCTGACCAAAAATGGGAGTGGCCGGCAATGGCACCTCCATCAAATGTTAAAAAAAATGTATAGGAGGCCAGTAGACATTGACTATTGGTGTAATGCCTCTCGATATCATGACATCGCATAATCCCTGGACCCCGGACGACATCATATAGGTTGACTGCACCTGGATTGGTGTTGGCGGAAGATCATGTGGCCAGGTTAGGCGAGTTATTGCGCATGGCAGGCGAGCCCCCCGTCCGCAGTTGACGGCAACTCCATTGCTGGCTCGAGAATAGGAGGATGTGGAGGCGAAGGGTTGGCTCCCTCATCATCAATATCCATAATTCTGCTCGAACTACCACTCGTGGTGGCCTGTCCTGCCCCAGATATAGCTTTTTCGGTAGAGCAGACTCCATCAGCGGTGCTGGTTCGCGACGCCTCTGACTCAACGCTCTCCTTTCCCTCCTCGTTGCACAGGAGCCTTTCGGCCCCGGGACTCATCGCGGCAACCATCGGCGAGTTGGGTGCATTAAGGAAAGCCACCATGCTTGCTGCAGGTTCGGCGTCATCCATTACAACGACCCCTTCCTCAGCGGAAGGTAGGCGTGTTTGCTCCGGTTCAATCACGTCCGGGTTTGTTACTTGTTCTGAGGATATGCCCGTCTCCTTCGGACCTTTGGCGGCCTCTTCGGCTTTTGTCTCGCAACTGGCTCTCTCAGCTCGCTGCTTTGGCTCGTCCATCGTGCCGTAAAACTCCGCTGAGGAAGGCCGAGCTCTGTTCACAGTTGGGTTGACCCATATGCTCTCCTTATTTAGGAACAACGCCCCTCTGAAGTGATGCAGAAACGGAGGGCTCTCGATGCCGTTCGTATGGAGAAGGTCTGTCTTGACACTCTCGTCCCGGATCATTTGGAGAACGGCGTATTCCCATTGTCGCTTACTTTCAGCATGATCTTCGTCCTGGCCTCTCTCTTTAGGTGATATGTCTGGGGCCTCGGCATCCCTCTCCTCGTTTACCAGCAATCTCAGAGTTGGCTTGATAGAGGGTGGTTGCGTAATTTGTCCGACGTCTTCGTCCTCGTATGAAAGTCGCCCTTCGGGGTCTTTCCAGCGGCCTATCGGCTCACCACCTGATATCTTTCTAACTGTGTTCGCCGCAACTTCCTTAGCCGCTAAACGACTCTTCTTTCGCGAGGCGATCCGGCATGGCGAAGTTGAACGTGAGGCCTGACGTTTGCGCGAATGATGAGTCGGCAACAGCCCAAGCCGGGGAAAATTCTCCAGAGACCGTAGCGCGTCATTGCCCCGGTGCCTCCAGGCTCTGCGGTCAGGCGACGGAGAGCGATTCCTTGACGGAAGCCAACGATCGCCACGGTAGCAGACTTGGTGGTCAGTCCGGCGGGTTCCTCCAAGTGTGTCCGGTTTTGTCGCGTGTTTAAGCCTCTGTTGCGTAATGGAGGCCGGGTCCAGATTCAGGGGACAGACGGAGACGTGATGCTGGCCTTTCCTTTTGCACAGGTGACACACATATGTCTTTGGCGGTTTCCAGTCAAAGGCGGGATCCAGAGCGGTTGGGCAATCCTTAAAGTAGTGCCCTTGCGAGGAGTTAGGCCGAATTCCATTCGCAGTCTGATTATCAAGCTCACCTTTTCGCCCGCAACGGTTGCACATATAACCCGCCGGTGGTTTACCGGAAACGCCGGCTCCCTTGTCCTTGGGGTGCGAGACGGTGTCTTCCGTCACTGTCTTTGGTTCGCCATTGAACTTCCCAATTGCAGGCTCCCTCTCGTTACGAGATAGTCTGGCCTTTTCATTCATGGGCAGCATATTCGATCCTGTTAGGAAAGATAAGTCGGGTCGCCCGTCTCTATCCTCGGCCCTAGGCGGCGTAGATTTCTTTCCAACTGTATCGGAGGAAAGAACAGCCACGTCGCTACAGTCATCCTCGCCATGATCATCCAGCTCAATAATGATGCTTTCTTCTTGGGACAGCTTCGGAGTGTCAAGCTGCGTCTGGCTCAGGTAATTCTCGGACTTTGCAGAGTCTGTGACGAGACCGGAGAGCTTGGAAGCAGCCGGTGCTATCAATCTGCGCAGCTCAGCCTCAGCCATGCTAAGTCGCCTGGAACTCGCTGGGTCCTCGACGGCATGGCTGCGCTGCCAGCCGCGGAAGGCTTGGAGAATCTGGTGGTCGGCAAGCGGTGTCTCCTTCATCAACCGATACCAAGCCGCGATTTCACGACTGAAATCGTTATCTGCGGAAAGATCGGCGGTCATGAGATGCCGATAGAGCCAAATGATATAGTAGTCCAGGATCCTGTCATTATTCTTGTCGGACGGTAGGACCTCCCTCAAAGCTTCCGAAAACTTGGTTAGAGACAGGCTGTCGAGACTCTCGAATCCCAGGGTCTCGAGGTTCTGTTCCATCCTGCCGACGCGGTTCATCTTGGCCACAAGAGGAAGGCACGAGACTCATCGATGGAAGGAAACCAAATCGTTTCCTCTTCAGAACCTTATGTCGGTTTCCTTAGTGCGCTCGGCCCTGCAGACCGTCAACCTCAGTGCCACTCCGGGTCAGATTAGGCCGATTGAAGCAAAGAAAGAAAGAATAAAATGTAAACACGAAGATAGTGACTGAAAAAAATACTTCCTTCCTCGTCTCGAAAGTGCCGTCGACATAACACTCGCGCCACAGATGGATGACGGAGGGCGGAAATCGTGGTCGGGGTCGCTACAGAAGAGGAAGAAGGAAAAAAAAAAGAAGCAGACAAGAGGCTGGTGGCAGACCAACCGTTTACTATGGGTTCAAAGCGAGTGCTAGAGACGAGGGCGCGCAATCATGCTCTTAGAAAGGAGATGATTTAACTGGCGGGTGTATGGTTGAAGAAGGTGCGTTGGTCAAAAGTTATGTAACACGGTTCGCATGGCAGCACGCAACCAAGAGCTTCAACGGCCTCATTGTTGTTATTGGTGACCACCATCCTGGGCAATCGCCAGCGTGCATCGTTTTGGGTTTGTCCACAGGTGCATTGTATTAACCCTTGCTTTGGTCCAATCTACCATCAGAAGTCTTCAAATGATCTGTGAGCTGCACTCGCAATCTTGTTCAACAACATCCTTTTCTTCCGCCGCGTGGTAGTCAACCTTGATCACTCACCGTTAAGACAGAACATACATGGGCATGAAAGCAATCCGTGTGCTGTCATAAATAAACACTTTCCGGTGCAATAAGAGACAAGGAATAACAGACACCAGACTCCATACCATTATAACCATGGGCAAAAAAAAAAAAAAAACGAGGGAAACAGAACAAACGCCGACGCGCCCTGCTCAGAGCTGCCACGACATCTCATCGAAGAGTCAGAGTCAGATTTACCTCTTCAGCGCAGCGAACCGCTTAGCCAATTCGTCCACGTCGGGGATCCCGTCTGAAATACTCTGCTTCTTTTCCGCGGGCTTTTTCGTGCCCGCCGCGGCGGCGGCCGGCTTCTTGGTCGGCGTCAGCTCCACCTTATTGAGCGTCACCCTGGGGTGGACATTGTCCGTCGACATGCTCGGCGGGTTGACATGGAGCGGGCTCGCGGGCCCAAAACTCTTCGGCGGCGTGGCCCTGCTCAGCTCCTCCCTCGCTCCGGCCTCCTCGTCGTCCTCGGCGGCGGCGGTAACCAGCGGCTTCTCCGACTGCTCCGCCGCTTGCCCGCCGCCGTCGGCGTCCCCCTCGTCGTCCACAAAGTCGGGCGGCTCCCCCAGGTCTTCCTTCCCGTTCCGGCCCGGCGGCCAGTCGACCCCGTACGCCTTTGCGATCTCCTCCAGGTACCCCTGCACCAGCTCCTCCCTGGGCGGCGCGACGCTCAGCTTCTTGATGACGCGCTCGCTCACGCGGCCGTCCCGGTTCTCCATGGCCTGGAGGACGAAGTCCTTGCCGAACTTGTCGGCCAGCAGGGCGCGGACGGCGACGAGCTCCTTGATCTCGGTCTTGGGCGCCGCGTAGATGATGCTCTTGACCGCCTCCTCGAGCCCCGGGTCGCAGGTAGGGGAGCTCTCGAGCAGGCCGGCGCGCGCCAGCAGCAGCTCGCAGTAGAGCTCGAGGATCTCGTGCAGCTCCGTCGTGATGTCGGACCGGATGATGTTCTCGACCCGGATGCGCGCCGACTCGACCTTTCCCTGCTCGAGCAGCGTGGCCATGGCCCGCCGCTGCGTGCGCGAGAGCGCCTCGTCGCGCTTCTGCACCATACGCAGGCGCGCGATGGCCAGCTTGAGCTGGACTTTGATCTTGGGCTGCAGTTTATTATAATTATTATTATTATTTTGATGACCGAGGTCAGTCTAGAACAAACGCAGAAAGAGAGTTGGGGGGGAGGGGTTTTGGTTTCCCCCCAAGTGCGAGAGAGTCGTACCACGAGTGTAGAGGAAGGAGGCGGCATTTTGGCGGCGGCGGCCGGAGAATGGCGGTGCTGGGGGGGGAATCCGAGGATGTGGGCGACGGGAATGCGGGGAGCTGATATTCAAGATTATTCAAGTCGGCGGGATGCTCCAGGCTCCCATGTTCGGCAGAGGTGAGGTTGCGTATACACACGGGCGGTAAGGCAGTGGTTAGACCCAACGCGAACGGAGAACGGAGGGAGAGGTTGAGGCTCGGCGGTTTAATGTGGGGTACTTCCGCTGCAGCGCCGGGGCTTGTGTGCGGGGATGAGCTGCTTGCAGTGGCGGACTTATCGATAGATAGCACCAGAGTACAACTAAGGTCCAACAAGCACCTGATCAAGCAACACACGAGACAACTCAGTCAGGTACGCAAATTACAAATGATAGGTTTTGAGATTCTCGAGAGGTTGGCATCGTCCAACCTTCGAAATACATGTGACATTACGTAACCATGATCCCAATCCTGTAGTACAAAGTACGAGTACGCAAGAGTAACGAGACAACGGTATTCCCGCTCTTATAACCAACAAAACGCCAGACCCGAACGCGTCAACGCCAATGCCCAGGACACCACCGGTGGACGAAATGCAATTATTCCGACGACTCCCATTACCGCCACAGCCAACAACCACCCGCCTCATATCAATTTGAGCGACGTGCGTTGTTGCAGCCTGGTGCCGTTGAGCATGGCCCTCGACTTCTTTGGCCGCTGCTGGAGCCTCCGGAAGGCCTCCTGGATATGACGCGGCTCGACGGGGGTTCGGCCCTCGCTGGGAGGGTCGAACAGGCCGCCGCCCCCGGGTAGCTTGCGCTTCTTGCCCGCGTTCTCGCCCGTGCGCTCGCGGTACTGGTCCTCGTTCTCCTTGATCTTGAGCGCCTCCTCGGTCAGGGTCTGGACCATCTCAAAGGTCAAGAAGCCGAGGATGTCGACGATATCGTCCGACGGCTTGCTGTCCGTCACGATGCCGAAGCCGGCCCACTCGCGGAACCGCTTGCCCTTGCGGTAGGTGAAGGACGCCTGACGGTACTCGGACCAGGTGACGTACTCCTCCTTGGTCATGGCCTTGGTCCGCTCGTCGGCCTTGCGCAGCCGCTGGAGCGTGATGTAGTTCATCTCCTCCTCCTCCTCGTCTTCCTCGTCCTCGCGCTCCGGAACCTCGACGGAGAAGTACGACGCCGGCTCCCAGGGCAGTCCGACCTTGGCCTTCTTGTTCTTCTTCGCCGTGTCGTCCACCGGCCCACCGGCGACCACGCCGCCCACGGGGTCCTCTGCGGCGCCCAGATCCGCGTCACCGCCCTTGTCGTCCGAGTCCTTGACGTTCTTGCGCACATCCTTCCACGACAAGAAAGTGCGAAGCCGCGATACCTTGGGGGCGTCGTCGCGAATCTGAAAGATGAGGTCGTTGATGGTGATGGAGCGCGACCCGCGCCGCGCGGCTAGTTCGGTACAGTTTTTGAGCTGAATTTAACCAGTTCAGCAAGAGTAAGAGGGAACAGTCGCTTTCCTACGGCCGGGACATAGACTCACAATTTCAATGACTTGCTGTCGGACAATGTCCTCGATGATGCCTGTTGTCTCGACAGACGGCTCTCCCGTTTCGCCAGACACGTACATCATCTTGAAGTTGAGGGAGAGATAGTTAGCGATCACTTCGCGAGGGTACGGCTCAAACGTATCCCGTCTATCCTCGCCAGCAGCCACTCGGCTGATGGGGGGAAGAGCGATACCATGGGCGACTTTGAAAGCCCAGCGCAAATGGTTGAGTGGAATGCCCCGGACACCCAACTTGGGCTCCAGCAGGCGCCAAAACCTTTCCACGTCCCCATCGCTGTCCACTTCAGCCGTCTTTCCCGACGCTTTCTGAGACATTACAGCCCTATGTGGACATGAGATCCTGCGATGCATTTGCGACGGCCGGATAGGGAGAGAAGGGGAGGAGGGAGGGGCTTAGATAAATCGCCCTGTTTGCAGATTTGTCCGAAGGAGCGGCAGTCGAAGCAATATCGGAATCTGACGGAGTAAAGTCTCCGTCGGCAAAGAATACAAGGCCTTTCTCGGGTGCGATTGCGAGGATGCGCAAGTAATGATCTGAGAAAAGAAAGGGAAAAAAAATAGAGATCGATTTGAACGAAGCAGCGCAGTGATGGGGGCAGTAGGCAGTGAGAGAGAGATCGAACAGCAACGGGGACTCGAGGAGGATGCCGGCATCCAGGTTGACGGCGAGCGGACAAGCACATGTTGGCTTTTGTCTGAAGTCACCCTGTGAAGCCGGTATTGTTCTACCCGAGCCAGATGAGCCTATGCGTAAACGAGATGCCTTCATTGCCCTCGCCGACCCCCTTCTGTCGAATGTATTTTTTGCGGACATCGTGAGATCCAACAGCTGCCAACAACACTAGCAAAGGAGTGAAAATAACGAGTAAGCAGATCCGACATCAAGCCCCTGTACAACAATGCACAGGTAGCCGGGTCCTACTCGCGCTTTTAAGGAACTCCGGGAAGCGCTACTTCCCCTTTTTACGTCCAGTGATGCCTTTCAACGAATTAGGGGGGGTGTTTGAACTGATGGCCCAAGAGGAAAGGCAGGTCCACAGAAGCCGGGCAGCACTAGCAACCCATGTAGCTTTCCGGGGAAGAATCTCAATGCCGCCGTACCGGTCCGGTGAGCGAGCAAAAGCGGCCCAAAGGTTGAGTCGGAGGGCTATCCAGAACGTACTTGGAGACACTACTCGGCCAGTTGCAGGGTCAAGGGAGTTTTCCCCGAGTGGTTTGGCGCCTGCACTTGCATTCACACTCGTCGGGGCAAGTTACGCACAAGACAAGGGGAAAAGATATATGTAGAAACTTCACGCGAATGCAAGGCACGGGGTTCCAAAGCTAAGAAAGACGACATACCTGCTGTATCTCCTGGCGATACTTGTACTGCTTGTCCTTCTCCGCCATCTTGTCCGTCGGTGCTGGACTTCCAGATACTAGCTAATAAATGACAATCTAAGGATAATTGATTGATAGAGCGCAGAAGGTAACAGCAAATGCTCGCAGTCCGGGGTGTTTGGCGCTGAGGAGATGTCGACGACGGCGATTGGCGATGTGCAAACGACAAGTGGAAGTGAGCGATGGCGTGTACGGATGAGTGAGCGCGCCCAGGGGCGTCGTCAGATCTCGCGTGAAAAATACCAAATCGGCGGCCAGACCATGCACAAAATATGCCTAGCTCCTGATGTGCGACAGAGGCCTTGATGCGGTAAATGCGTAATGATGCAGGAGTGCACGGTTGGGTCGGGGTTGTTGGTGAAGTGAGCGTGCCTCACGGTTGCCAAGCATGTCGCAGCAGGTCAACATCCTGCTTACATAAGGCGAATCGTACCTCCTGTCGCTGAAGAACTTTGGAATCTTCCTTGTGCTTTGTCCACCATTCTTTGGTTCATATCTATCAATAGTATTGCCGTTATTCTTTGTACTCATTCATTGCATTTCCCTACCCATTTATTTTTTTTTCCCATTGCCGTTGCACCTACCACCTGACACACCATAATGAGTCTCACCCTTCTGAACTGACCTGGTACTTACTGGGTCACCTCTTCTGCTATAATTTACTCTCATCCATCCATGCTATTGAATAGTGAGGAAAAAAACAAAAACAAAAAAAAAAAAAACGAGCCACTCGATCTGGCCGATGATAACTAAGTAACACCACCCCCCACACAGTGACTTTTCCTTTCCTTACCCCCCCCCACCCCTTCCCTTCGGCCTCTTAACTTCAAAAACTATATCCTCACCCCCCTGGACCGCCGCCCTCCCCGCCGACATCCAGATCCCCCGTGCCGCCGGCCCTCCACCCCCACGCGACGATGTAGTGGCCCGCCAGCAGGCGCCACTCCTCGACCTCGTCCAGGCCGCCCTCGAGCGCGTCGACCCGCGCCTTCTCGCGCTCGCCGACCCAGTCTTCCCAGATGCCGTCGACGGTCCGCGACCGGGCGCGCTCGAAGCCGGCCTCGCGCAGCCGCCGCTCCTGGTCCGCCGGCGTCGGGTACGCGTCCAGCGTCGGCATGGCGATCCCCCGCGCGGCGAGGTTCGACACCATCGTCCGGCCGAACGCGTCGTGCGGGAGGACGGGCTCGTAGAGGACCAGCCCCAGGAAGCCGCTGGGCAGGTGGGTGGTGAAGTGGCCGAGGAGGGAGACGGTCTGCGGGGCGGGGAGATAGCAGAGGCAGCATTCGGACAGGAGGAGGGTCGGGGCGGTGGTGAGGAGGTTAGGGAGGCTAGGCGAGGACGGGGTGAGTGTGCGGAGGTCCAAGCCGTGGAGGGTTAGCGTGTTGTTGTTGTTGCTGCTGCTGCTGCTGCTGCTGCTGCTGCTGCTGCTGCTGTTTTCGGGCGGGCTTAGGGCGCGGGAATGCCAGGTTGTCGCGGAGAGTGGCTCTGGCGTGGAGAGGACGGTCCGTAGCATCGGGTTGGAGCTGATGATGGCTTGCTTGCGGGCCATGATAGTGGGGAAGTCGATTTCATGGTAGACAATGTTGCGGTAGTTCTGAGGCGAGGTGAAGAGTCGTAGGCAGCGGGTGTCGGTGCCCGCTCCGAGGGACACGATCTGCCTTGGCTCCTCAGGGCTAGTGGTGGCCAGGAAACGCTCGACCAGCTTGTCGATGGCGGTGGTCCGCGTGTATGTCCCCCTATTGATGATGGGCAGGCGGCGGGTGGCCGGTCCCTGCACGAAGAGACGGGCGAATGGGTCCGACAAGTAGCCCAGATCGACGGCACTCAGGCGCGAGACGGCGGCATCGGTGTCGGTGCCCTGGATGGTGGCGTCGTCGGTCTGGCCCGGCGCGGGTCCGGGGCCGTCGCTCCGGCCTGGGCCACCCCGGTCACGGGCCCGACCGCGCCCTCGACCCCGTCCAGTCGTCCCGCCCCGCAGGGACAGCAGGTTGGGGATCGACGGGGCTGACATGGAACGTGGTCGTCAAATGACCGGGAATGTGGCGATGGGGTGTACTAATAAATAACGGTAATCTTTTCCTTCAATCCTGTTATTTTTTGGGGCAGTACAGCCTCTCAATACCGTATGGTGTGATTGCCCGCCTTTGGGCTTTGGGGCTCGTGGATCGTGGGAGGTGAACAGAATGGAAGGTTGGAGCTGACGCAACACGGGGCGAAATCCCCACTGTGAGAGAGTATGGGCAACCTCGGCTGCAGACACAGTGCGCGCAATCATAGCCGCACAAGTATGTTATACGGAGTACTCCGTATCCGTACCCCAACATCGATATTCAACTCTCCGCCAAATGCCCGTTTCGCGCGCTTCTTCTTCAGACCCAACATCAGTTTTTTTCTTTTCTTTTCTCTCTCTCTTTTTTTCTTTTCAAACTAGACAGCCGCCATGCGACGATATGAAAAGGAAAATAAGACAACTTTTATAGGCCATGGTATTCACCACGTGTCTTCTTCCGTCAACCTGGAGTTTCTTTCCTTTTCCTTGGATTGCTACACCAAATAAATCGATCTGGTCGAAGCTGCAACCGCTGGCCACATCATTCTTTTCGGTGATACCTTCCACGACAGCGTCTCGAGTACCGCGGTCAGCATACACAACCTTTAGCCCACCTTTAGAGAGCGCCGAATGTCTTTGCAACCATGTATTCATGGATATTTTCTGGCGTCAAGTCCCTCGCCATCTGTCCGAGCAAGGCGTCGTAGCCGGCAGTGTAGTATGGCTGCAGGAACCTGTCAGTTAGCGCGTCGCGAACCGTAGCTGCGACAGCTTCGGCGGGCTGAGCGGCGCCCTCCACGGCGGCATGCGTAAGTTTGTACCTGTTTTCACAATCAGCTGACTTGCGGTTCCCTTCGACCGACGAGCTGAACATACCACTTGTCGATCATGGGTCGGTAAACCCTCTCTTCAGCCTCCTGGACCGGCCCATCCGCTCTGACGACTCGACCAAAACTGTCAACACCAACGGCTCCCTTGGACAGATCGTCCCAGTATTGGTCCCAAGCAGTTCCGATCTTTGGGCCCACCCCGCCCGTCCGAGTCCAGCCCGGTCGAACGGTCGTCATCCCTGCTCCTTCGTCAGTTCTTCTCACACCCCAAAGTCACTCCCTCCCTTCCCTGGGACCCTGGGAGGCGGGAAAAGAAGGAAATGGACGTACCGACACCAAAGGGCAGCAACTCCAACCTCCACGCCCTCGTCATACCCTCAACGGCGGCCTTGAGCGCGCAGTACGGCGCCCACAGCGGCGGGTTGACGTAGCCGCCATAGCTGCCGACGTTGACGAACCTGCCCTTGTTCCTCTTGACGGCCGGCAGGAACGCGCGGATGACCGAGATGTAGGCCCAGAAGTCGAGCTCGAAGATGCGGCGCACGTCCGACTCGGGCGTCAGCTCCATCGGCGAGATCATGCAGTACCCGGCGTTGTTGACCACGCCCACCAGCGGCCTGTCCGGATCGCCGCCCAGGACGTCCTCGATGTGCCCGACGCAGTGAGCGATTGAGTCCGGGGAGAGGACGTCCATGATAGCCGGGTGGATGGTTCCGCCCTTGGATCTGTTACTGTCGGCATGCTCTGCCGCGGCTTGCCTGATCTTGGAGAGCTCCGCGTCGCTGGGAGCCGTGGCGAAGACGGTGTAGCCTTTATTGGCGAGGTGGACGGCTGTTGCGAAGCCGATACCTTCAAGGGAGGCTCAGTAAAGGGGGGGGGCCGGCACCATAAGAAAAGAGAAAGAAAAGAGAAAGAAAAGAGAAGAAAAAGAGAAGGGGAGGGAAGAAGAACAGTTCTCACCCTCGCTTGCACCGGTGACGACAACAGCGGGCGAGTAGCAACGGCCGTTCCGGGTTTTATATGGTCGGGTGTGAGTCTGTGGCTTCAGCCCCTTGAATAGAAAGTACAGGATGTAGCCGCTGGCATAATGTACCGCGCGATCAAGGTAAGCAAGCACGCGGTTGAGAACAACAGCAATCAGGGAGAGCACGTTCAGGAATGGGTTCGGCATTTTCGTCGAGATCACTTGGGTACGATTGAAACTGAACTTGAGATCTGGTGACGGATTGATGTGGAATGGATACTGCATGCAGGCTACAACTGCGGAGGTAGTCAAACAATCGACTCCATGGCGCCCTCCTTCTATGCCACCAATTGGCCAACGTCGTACATAAGGTACATAGCCTACCTAATCTTTCGACCGTCAGCCTCACCAGGTCCTGACTTCACAATGACGCTATCTCGTCGGGTTGGTCAAGAGCAGTAGGGTTAGGGTTCATCGTCCCCTTACCAGTCTACCGAGTAGTTGCCGTGCAGTTGATGCAACCAGGAAGATCAACTAACTAATTAAGTTACACTTCAAAGTGCCCCCCGATAGGCGAAAGGCTGGCGAGTTGAGGAACGGGATGGGCTTTGAAACAGGAACCGCAATGGTCGTGTCTGACGCTCTGAATCCCGTCGTGCCATCAGTGCATGATATGTGACGAGAATCCAAGTGGGGTGTTTGTGTTTTTATGGGTGTGAATCCAGCAATACCACCCACAACCTTCGTCAAAAGTCCTCCTATAGTTGGACCATCGATCGATAGGTGCGAAGGACGGAATTACTAGTAGTTTGAAGTTAGACGCCGCCCAAGTGGGGCAGAGGGGCGCAGCAAACGCCCTTGCTTGCTGTATGGGCCTTGTGCTAGGCAGCTGGCCGCATTTCCAGGCTGAGGGGCCACTAAATCCACGCCGTGGAACCGAGACGGTCCTGGTTTATAAGGGAATCGTCACCCAGGCGCCTACCCGTTGCCATGTTCGCCTCGCAACCTGTTGTCGCCTTTACAAATCGACTTCCAAGACCACCACCATTGCCATCGTTGTCGTTCTTTTTCATTCACCTTTCCTTTTCTCTCTTTTTTTTTTTTTTTTTTCCCAGATTTCGAGAGTTTCAAAGCTTGCCACGTCGTTTTCTTAAGCAACCTCGACAATGCTTCAAACCCTCGCCTTCGGCGGCACGCTGGCCAAGCGCCTCGTCGAGGACGCTCCTCAGACAAGCCAGCCACCTGTAGCCCTCTATTTCCTCGGCGTTGCCAACCTTGTCGTCTTCCTTCCCGTCCTTCTCATCGTAAGTCGACACTGGGTTGACCTCCGGTTATCTTGCAGTACCAAGCTGACAGGCTCCCGCAGCTCTTTTACACTTTCCAATATGTCTACCCGACGCTCGCCGCAGTGGAGGATCCTCTCCCCGCGTACGAGGCGCTGGCCATGAACGATGACGACGGCCAGCCCAAGAACGGCAAGACCCCGATGCGCACTGCGCAGCCGGGCATGCCCATCACGGCCTCTATCCGCGCGACCAACCGTCTTATCCGCTCCCTCAACGGCTGGCTCTCCAACTTCCGCGGCCTCGGCTACTCCGTCCTCATCGGCATCCTCACCGGCCTCTCGACCTTGTTCTTCGCCATGTTCGGGTTCATCCCTCGTCCCGTTGGCCACCTCTTCGCGCTCGTCATCGCCGCCCCGCTCTCGACCACCTGGACGCACCTCGTCGTCACGCGCCCCTCGGCCAAATCGTTCGCCCAGCGCATCCCCGCCCTCAAGAAGGTCTACCGCGCCACCTGGCTCCCGACCTTCCTCGTCTGGGCCGCCGCCAACGCCTGCGTCTACTTCCCCATCCTCCTGGCCGGCCTCATCGGCCTCGAGCTGCGCTACCCGGAGCGCCCGGACCAGATCGGCAGCCAGCTGCCGACCAGCTCGGACGCCCGCAAGGCGCTCGCCGTGCTGGGCCTCTCGCTCGCCCTGCAGGTCCTGCTCTACATCCCCGCCGAGACGGCCCTCACCCGCGTGCAGGCCTCCCTGCTGCCGCCCGACGAGGACACCATCGTCCCCTTCGACCGCTCCTTTGCCGGCCGCGTCGGGCCCGAGCTCGTCACCGGCAAGGGCTTCGCCACCTTTGGCGCCGCCATCAAGTCCGTCACCCGTGCCAGCTGGGCCCGCATCTACCTGCAGCGCCTCAAGCTCTTCGCCGTCTCCATGGCCATCTACTTTGCCGTCATTACCGTCGTGATGGTTGAGGCCCTTATCGTCACGGCGATTCAAGGAAGTCAGTGAAGGTGTTGTCCCGGCGGCGGTGGGACCCCGGCATGAGATTCAAAGTATGGGTTCTTGGTTCCTGTTTCCTATAGCTTTGACTGTTGGGAATTTCTTCGCGGTGGTCATTATACGATCGAGTCGGATCAAACTTTCCCAGTCATGAGCCTATACTATTTCTCATTGCGTTTTACGCTCCACGCGTCTCCCTATGTTTCACCATAATCTTTGTTTCTAAAGTTAGTAATATGTGAAAACTGGCTTAATAAGGCACGATGATACCCCGCCACCGGTCTCTCCAGCGCCAACACCATCCATGACTCGGTGACCGACGGCTGCGTGGATAACGAACCCTCCTCTCCTTCTCCCCCGGCCAACTAGATTTTTGATCCAATTGCCCATCTATGCCGAGATGAATCTCATCAACACATTATCATGCCTTCCACGTCTTGACCACCAATGCCGCCGCCGACAAAGAACGCGCTGCTAGTCTAGTCTACAAAGGAGACGACGAGACGGCGCCACCAACGCATCAGAAAATCCTCGTAATTTCCCGTCCTGATCATCCTATCCAAGCACCCCTCGCTCAGCTCAGCCTTATCCCCTTAAAACACCTGACAACCCCGGAAATAGGGTATCTCACGACCAAAGCATATCATTTCTGATCTCTGCAGTGTATCCCTTCACATGCCTCGTGCCTTCACATGCCTCGTGACAATCCCAACCCCCGATCCAACAGCCAAAGTGACACTGGCACGCTTCACCCATGGTTCTCTCCCCCACGGCCTCTTCTACCTCATCCTCATCACGACTTCTGGAAGAACCAGCTCGATCTCTTATTCTCGGGGGGGCTCTGAAGGTTCGCAATGGTGGGGTGGGACGAAGCAGTCGAGTCGCCGCCGCCGCGAAGCGGCTTAGCAATGCGGCTGCCGATGCTGAAACCGCCGAAACTGGTCGGCGATCCGAGTCCGCGCGTGCTGCCAGCTTTCGCCGCCTCCAGGCGCTCTTTGACCGCGGCGAGCTGGACTTCAAATCTGTTGGTGGTGGTGCTGGTTAGTATTCCGTAGCACAGAAACAAAGTCTCGGGATATGACGTACTTGTGGTTCGCCTGCGCCATCTTCTCCTGGCTTTCCTGAAGCAGGCTCTCGAGGCTCTGGATCCGCTCGTTGCGGGCAATCAGCTTGCGCTCGGCGATGGCAACCTCCTTTTTGAGCGCCGAGTTCTGCTCGACGAGCTGGCGCTGCACCTGGGTGAGCTGCTCGAGGTTGCGCTCGAGGAAGGCCATCTTCTTCTGCTGAGCGCGGTTGTTGCTGCTGCGCAGCACGTTGTTGTACTGCTCGCGCGTCTCGTCGAGCGAGATCTCGAGCTCGACCACGCGCTCGCACCGGTTCTGCAGATCGCGCATTAAGCTCTTCTTCATGGCATCGAACTCGGCCAGCTGCTGCTGCACCGTCTTGCCGTTGGCCATCGGCACCGCCCCGTTGGCCTTGACGCGCCGTTGTAGGTCATCTACCAATGCCTTGAGCCGTTCATTCTCCGATACCCGGAGCGAGAGGTCTGCCTTGAGACTCTCGATCAGATCAGCCTGCGCATTCGACTTATCGGATAACGTCTTGGAAAGCATAGCCTTGACTTCCTCCTTGTCCGCGTCAGCCAGGTTGCGTGAGAGGACCTCCTCGTGTTCGAGCTGCAGAGCCTCCAACCGGGCCTCGAGATCGGCGCGTTTGCGGGCTTCCTCCTCGCTGGTTGTTGCGCTGAATGCGGACAGCTCGGCCTGCCGCACGAAGCCCTGCGTCTCGACCAGCTTCTCCCGGAGCGCCTTCAGGTCATCAGGCGGGATCGGATCGCCAGTGGAACTGATCTCGAACAGGGCATCTACTCGCGCAATTGCGTCGGCCACTGCCCTCTCGTTGTCGCTGAACACGTCCCCGCTGAGATCGAACCCTGCCATCATCTTGGCCATCTTCTCCGCCTTCTTTCTCTCCTTCTCGTCTAGCACTGCACTGGTCTCCTTCGCGCTCATCTTCATATCGAGCATCTGCTGTTTGACCTCGTCCAACTCCGCCGTGAGCTCAGCGTTGGCTTCTTTCAGTCCGTCCATGGTGATCTGGGCTTCCTTGTTCTCAAACGCCAGCCTTTCCAGTTGCATCTTGAACTCGTTGGCCTCGCTGATCAGCCTCTCGTTGTCCTTTCCGATCTTGGCGTCGTGCTCCTTCAATAGTGCCATCTCTTCCTTCGTCTCCCGGAGCTGCCTTTCCAACGCCGCGGCCTGCGTCTCCTTTTCGGCGAGCTGGTCCTGGAGCTCGTTCTCGCGGCGTAAGAACTCTTCCCGCTCGTCTTTGTCAAGCGGCAAGCTCGGAGTGCCCGCTCTCTCCGAGATACCCGGCGTCTCGGCCCCTGACCTGTCTTGCAATAGCCGAGACGGTGTCGATGGTCGTGTCGGCTTGCCTTCGGCCTTTGCTCCTGCCGCACCATCAGCAGAGAGAGGCGGCACCCACCGCTCTCTCGGCACCGTCTCTCCGGCACGCCATAATTGCACTTCGCCCTCCAGGCTGGCGATGTAGCTCTCAAAGTTGGTGATTTGCGTCTTGGCCTTTGCGAGCATCATCTTGAGCTCAGCCGGGCTGAGCTCAGCATTGACCTTGGCCTTATTCTTGATCGACTTGGCTCGCATACCAAAACGTAGCGTACTGAGAGTTTCGGCATCGTTGTAGCTGCTGGGAGAACAGTTGATGATGAGCGTCGTCCGGCTGTTGCCACCCAGAGACTCCTGTAGAATACGGGTGAGCTTTGAGTCACGGTAAGGAATGTGCGATGATTTCCCGTCCGTCAGCGCGTTGATGACCATTCCCAGAGCGCTCAAGCTCTTGTTGATCTTCTTGGCCTCCTCGAGAGTTTGCCCGCTGGCACCCGTCTTGCCGACCTTCTCACTACCAGCCAGATCAACCAAGAACAATTGGCCGCTCTTGGCCGAGCCCGTCTCGACGTTCTTTTGTGTGATGGTGATGACAAATATCGAGTGTGAGCGCGACGACTCCTGGTTCATGTTCGTCGCGGCGACCGCCCTTGCGTTTCCGCCCCTTCGCATAACCTCAAACACTTCCTGTACGCTTGAGACATAGATCTCCAGAAGCCCCTTGACGTACACGCCGCGGTTCTTCTCCTCGTGCACCGGAAGGTTGTCGTTTTGCGGAGCCAAAAGATCGCGGATCCTCTCCATGTAGATCTCCATGTAGCTGACTCGAACCGTGTACTCGATGTTTGCCGGACTGGACAAGATGTTTGTGAAGATCTGCTCGACGATTCTCGGGATGACGCCCTTGCCTTCCTCGTCGTCGATGCTCGTGCCCATCATGGTGTAGGACTTGCCCGCACCGGTCTGGCCGTAAGCGAAAACAGTACCATTGTAACCGTTGAGGATGTCGTCTACGGTTGGCTTGATTGAGTAGTTGAAGATGTCGGCCTGCTTGCACGACATGTCAAAGACGCGGTCGAAGGTAAAGGTGCCTTGCGCCTCGCGGGACTGTATCGAAAGATTAGCAACCGGCCCGCCAGGGCATAAGACAGCCACAAGCCAGAGCTGCCCGGCTACCCACATCGATGGTACATGTATCCGGTCCATTGAAGGTGACAATGGGCTGACCGCCCGACTCGATTTCGACCCGGTTCTGCGGGCGAAATCGAGCCACGACCTTGATGCTATTTGCGTTCGACATGATGGCTTCCCGCTTCCCGCGCTCCTGGGAAGCGCAAACTCATGAAGGAGAAAGGCCACAGGTCGGAGATGGCGCGAGGCGGGGACGCCGGCAAGGGATCGTCAAGCCGTGAGCAGCTTCTTCGACGGGAAGTCGAACGCGGGTTGGGGTGTTCTTTTTGTTCGAAATCAGCGGATGATCGGAACCCCGCGCTGCGTATCGACAAAATGATACGGTCCGGCTCCGGCGTGGAAAGGCAGAGGCTTTGTCGGGAGGGGATTCTGAAACGGGGTATCAAAATGTCGACGGCAAGTAGGCCGAGTTCTAGAAGAAGTTAGGGGACGTAGTGGGGTCCCCGAGGCGGTGTCAGGGGTAAGGTAGCAGCGACTGCGGATGGTTGCGAACAGCAGTTAACAGTCAACCAAGTGTGGACGTTTTTGCAGCGATTGGGTTTGTCATTAGGCGGAATGACGCGCTCGGTTTCTTGTCACGCTGCAGTCGGCCGTCTGTGGCTTGTTTCAATGGGACACCTGCACGCCGGGCAGAGCCCCGCTCATGGCCAGGCATAGTTAACGCTTTGCCGGCCGGTTGCCAGCGGGCGGCATTTCTCTGATACGACCAGGGCATCAAAAAAAAGAGATTACCATATTCATGCGAGTGGGGACTAACACCTCGCTCGCCTCCACTTTGTTTTGCTGCATCCGACTTCCGGAGTACCCAGCAGGTGCCTATCATCGGCGACGGATGCTCGAAAAGGGACAGAACTTGTAGCATCAAGGACAGATGGAGTTGCCCTGTCTTACCTCAGTTGCGTATCCGGACGGATTCATGAGACAAGGTACTTGGAAGAATGTTATTTTATTAGGTCAATACAAAACCACCGCCAAATGCTTTGAACTACCGGTGTAAAAGAATGTAGGCGCCTAACTTGAAGGGTTGCTTCTTGCAAAGAATGATGTGGGCCGGAACTCCAATCACGCCCCCGCCTTCCCCTCCGGTATCGATATTCCAACTGCCTCGAGAGATGCCCAACCAAAGACGTGAGCCGCACTGACAACGCCCGAGACCAATGTAATGACACGCCTTCGAAATGCTGACGGAAACTGGCCAAACTCCAGAACTCCAACCTAACCAAAGGAAGGGAGAAGGTGGGGGGTGGGGGACGGTTCTGGGCCTGGACGATCTGGGATACATGCGTGCCCCAAGGGCGACCCTACCGCCGTGGTCGTGTGGTCGCCATCGCCATCCCCAGATATTAAGACTGCCCAAATCATGTCTTCTCGAGGAACAGGCGCCGCAGTCTAGTCTTCCCAGCTCTTCTCCACGGTCTCCCTCACCCTCTTCATATACTCTTTGCGGTTATCTTTGTAGAGGTTGGACGCTTCGACATTTGCGGGGGATCCAGTGTTGGGGTCGTTAAGCAAGCTAGCGGGCCGTGTCAGCGACGGACATCCCATGGCAGACCAAAGGGCCCGTGGCCGATCCACTCACCTCTGGATGCTGGTGAGCACGGCGGCAACGTCGTAGGTTGGACTCCAGCGGTTCTGGAGAATGTCGAGGCAAAGCTCGCCTGTGGCATAAACGTTCGGATGGAACATCTGGCTGATGAATTTGACCGACGGGGGCTTGTTTGGATACTGTTCCTCGAAGTGCATCACGAGCCTAAAAGTTCCATCTTCGAAAGGGGTGTCTGCAGGACCGATGATGACAGCGTTCCTGATCGCGATTGAGGTCAGCCACCGCGAAAGCAGGGCGATATCGGCGATGGGAGGTAGTTGCTCACCAAGTCATGACATTGTCGGGGACGGGAGATGCGGAGACGCCAGCAGGCGGATCGGTCTGCATGCGCTACAGGCATAGGATTAGCATCGCGAAAGTTCCAAGATGAACTGTTTAGCGGCGGGAATCGTCACACCTTAAAGTCTCGCATCAGACGGCGGCGCGCAGCGGTCGACATCTTGCCCAGCAGAGATGAGAGAGCTTGAGCCCCTTGGAGAGAAAATCAAGAAGTCTGCTCTGCGACGATATTCTGTGATGCAGCACAAAGTAGCAGGACTGGGAGGATTCGGGTCAGTGAGTGACGTGGAAAAGAAATCGTGGTGCTGCGGCAAGTTATAACTAGCGAGAAGACGATGATGGAATCCGGGCCGGACCAAAGCTGAGGTGATTATTCAATTAGCGGGGTGGTAGTGGCCAATGAAGAAGCATGTGGAAATCATTGGGCGAACTGGCTCGTGCGGGGCCGCGACTGGCAGACCTGCCGCCGAATCGCCGGTCGATCGCGGGTCCCGGTGTTTTTGCATAGCAATTTGGCCTCCATATTCACCGTCACTTATCGGGGACCAGCATATACACGGTCTGGGCAAAAGAGACCTGTGGTGGCTATCCGTTGTCACTGCGCTTCGCGTTCCTTGCCTTATCGCCAACCGCCCTGCTCCACATTAGCTTACCTAACCAAGCTTTTCTGGGGTGCGTGCCGACGAAGTGGCGGGGCGCGCACTCTGGCCCGCTCTCGTTGCTCCACCTCCACACTCGACCACCCGCCCCCCGTGGTCCGTCACAAGCCGAGCAAGTTCCGCCGGCATGGCACCTTAAAACCGCTGACCCTCGGCAGGGCGAGGAGATTCGGACAGAGACGCTCCATCTCATCTACCTCGCCCTTTTCGTTTCTTTTATTTTGTCATTTATATACCTAGCCTTGCGTCCTCCTGCATTTGATACACAGGATTAGTTGACTACCTGCATATTCTTGCTAGCTATGGCGGGGCAATTTAGGTATGCGCTGCGGGTATCGCCGCAGCTCAGAACCGGCTCAATTCGGCTCTTCTCGTCGCGAGCCTCCCTTCGTCAAGAGGTTCGGGATGCCTACATCCTGAGCGCTTCCCGCACGCCAACGGCAAAAGTATGTGCCAAAACACTGCTTCTGCACATCTCTCCTGCAATGGTTCTAATAGTCCATAGTTCAATGGATCCTATCTGAGCGTTAGCGGGCCTGAACTCGGCGCTGTTGCCATCAAGTCCGCGCTCGAGAAGTCGAGAGTTCCCGTTTCCAAAATCACCGATGTCTACATGGGAAATGTGCTCCAGGCCTCCGTTGGGCAGGCTCCGGCGCGCCAAGCCTCCGTTTTCGCCGGTCTTCCTCCTACAGTCGAGGCGATTACCATCAATAAGGTTTGCGCCTCTGGGTTGAAGGCCGTTGCATTTGCGGCCCAGAATATTCAGCTCGGCCTCTCCGAGGCGCAGATCGCCGGCGGGTTTGAGAACATGTCGAGGGTGCCATATTACGTGCCGCGTGCTAGCGGGCTACCTAGCTTCGGTCATGTCAAGATGGAGGATGGGCTTATCAAGGACGGTCTCACCGATGTCTATGACCAGATCCACATGGGCAACTGCGCCGAAAACACGGCCAAGAAATACAACATCTCCCGAGAGGAGCAAGATGAGTACGCCATTCAGTCATACCAGCGGGCGCAGGCCGCCTGGAAGAACAACGCGTTTGCCGACGAGATTGCTCCGGTCACAGTCAAGGGGAAGAAAGGCGATACGGTCATTACCACAGATGAAGGATACCTGGACATCAAACTCGAAAAGGTGCCCACCCTCAAGCCGGCGTTCGTCCGTGACGGAACCGGCACCGTGACGGCGGCCAACTCGTCAACCCTCAACGACGGCGCCAGCGCGCTCGTCCTAGGCAGCAAGGCGATTGCGCAGGAGTACGGCGCTGGTTCGCGTGTCCTGGCTCGCATCTGCAGTTCGGCCGACGCGGCCGTGGATCCGATTGACTTCCCGATTGCGCCAGCCAAGGCGGTCCCCATTGCTTTGGAGCGGGCGGGGATCACCAAAGACCAGGTTGCCGTCTGGGAGTTCAACGAGGCCTTCGCCGCGGTTATCAAGGCCAACGAGAAGGTGAGGAGACCCGGATATTTCTTCCCCAGGTGAGAACCCACACTGACTGCGAACTCCAGATTCTTGGCTTGGAGGGTGCAAGGGTGAACCCGCTTGGCGGAGCCATCTCCCTGGGCCATGCCTTGGGCAGCTCAGGTTCACGGATTCTGGTGACGCTGTTGCACCAGCTCAAACCTGGCGAGTATGGTGTTGCGGCGATCTGCAATGGTGGTGGTGCGGCAACGGCGATGGTTGTGCAAAGGATCGAATCTGTGTAAAATGTACATAACTAGTATATATCACGCCTCTCGAGATACCTTGTTTGGAGCACCGTGCGGCTTGGCTGCTGCAACCTTGTAGGGGAGTCATATTATCCGTAGTTATTGTTCACGGTAAGGGGAATGCACTGAAGGTTCGTCAGGGTTAGGGTCTAGCAGCCGTTGAATCTTGCAACCATGTTCCTTCCTGAGTCGGCCATTTCACTTCTCAGTTCCCCAATTCGATTTTCACCTTGATGCTGTCTTCTGGGCACTCCAACTCCAAATTTCTTGTAGCAATCACAGCTCCTTGTATGCTTGTTTTCTTCCTAGTCGCTTCCCATACCACAATGGGACAATAACCCTCAGATCAGTCGCATGCCCGAAACCGCGTTTGTTATCCTTGTGATTCGGCAAGCACCTCTTATCCCGCATGCAGGTTGAACATCAATCCCACCACCGCAATGAGCCTTGTGGTCCAGTTCCTGTCAAGTATCAGGGGATTCGTCCTCGAGTTGAATGGCGATGAGCTTCGTAATTGGCTACTCGTCGAGAACGATGTCGCCAGCATATATTTTGACATGAGCAATGAGCTGAAACGCGGCTTCCCCGGAAACTCGCCAGCACTCGAGAATTTGATCGATAAAAGTCTACCCCAAGAAGACAACGTGCCGGAGGGAAAGGGTTCCCCATGGCCGGGGTTCAATTCATTCATCAAAGAATATCTAGAGTACTGGCGGGATGTGGATTTCGCAGATGTTGTTCGGCTGCATTCCCGGCTCAGCGACCTGCTCAAGTATGGTTGCCGCTCCGTTTTTTATCCCGGTACGCATGTCTTTGCTGACGCCGGTGTAGCTCCTGCGCAAATGCTCTCGCGAATCCCACCTACGGCACCGTGTTGATACAGACCAGCATGTCGCTTTCCGAGTCACTCTCCAAGTTGGTTATGAGCCTAACCCGGCAGCCCCATCTGCTCGCACAGATTCAGGGAGACATGACTGGCGAGGAGTCCGGGGAGAGGAAGTCCATCGTGGAGCTCGCAGCCGACATTATCCAAAAGATCTTTACTTCCTGTCTGACAGACCGGTCCAGCACGAGGTGGTCAGAGCCAAAAGGGAAAAAGGTGGCTGTCTATCAGTTTGCCAATCTCACTCTGAAGTTGCTCTTTGCTGTAGGTCTCCATGATTTCTCTCCCTTGTTTTCGGATATGCTAACCGTTAGCTAGTGCAACAAAAGCCGGCTTGCTGTACAGATGTTCACCAACATTTCCACGAGCGCACCAGCATTGTCACTTTACCCTGCATCTCAACGTGTTACCTTTCTATACTATCTGGGCAGGTTCTACTTCGACCATGGACATTACTGGCGGGCCGAAATGTGTCTGGCGGAGGCCTACAGCCAGTGCCTGCCGCAATTCCAAAAACATCGTCGTCAGATCCTCACCTACTGGATCCCCGCCAACCTCCTCCTCGGGCGCTTCCCGTCGTGGGATCTTCTCCGCCGCCCCGAGGCTGCCAGATTTGCCGACATCTTCGTACCCATCTGCGCCGCCATCCGAACGGGGAACTTTGTCCTCTTCCACCAGGCTCTCAACCTCAACCGGGACTGGCTGTGGGGCAAGGGCTTCTATCTAACCTTCCTCTACCGTCTGAAGCCTCTTGTTTGGCGTTCTTTTACCCGCAAGATCTTCATGTTGACGTGGGAAGGAACCGCGGACAACACAGACAACCGCGCGCCCCTGCTGTCGTTCGAGGATGTCGTCACCGCAGCAGTGTACGTGCAGAAGCTCCTGGAGGGCTACGTCCCCGCGAAGCCGCCGGCGGGAGCGCGGCCCCGCTCGACGGCAAACGCCAACTCGCTCCTCGTCAAGGCCGTGACCAACAGCGCCGGGGCGGAGCCGGAGACGGCAGACTCCCTACTAGTCCCGCCGCCGGGAGGGCCCCGCCGGCTGATGCCGTCCGAGGGCCTGATCTTCGGCAACAAGCGGCCAGACCTCGAGAGTATCGAGTCGATAATCGCGGGGCTCGTGTACTCGGGCCTGCTCAACGGGTTCATCGCGCGCCAGCAGAAGCGGTTCGCGGTGGAGGGCGCCAAGAAGAAGGGCGGCAACGCGGTCGCGGCGGGGTGGCCCATCCCCTACGAGAGTATGCTGGAACGGTTCCAGGAGGCATGGCAGGAGGCTCTGGATGCGTGCGACGCTGGGGAGCCCGTTGACCCGCCTGGCGCGCTGGATGACGTCCCTGGTTGGGTGCGGGCTCCGTCATAAGGCTCTTGTGGATTGATAGATAGGGGCGGAAGCGGGAAGATCAAGATGATGGGACTTAGTAATATTTTATGGATCGATCAGTTCATCGTCGTGTCCGATAGAGAAGGGCGCATGTCGTGAAGCTGATGGGATGCTTAGTCTTGGCTACCATCCGTGAAATCCCTGGAACGCAACTCGAGGAATGGATAGGACGGTCAACACCACCGTTCACACAACGACGTCCCCAAAAACGTGGAATTCGTCAATCATTGTTCATCCTCATTGACTCAGCTCCTCCTTGTCTGGGTTATGCCAAGACCTCATCAACAAGACTGGTTGAGCTCCCATTCGCAACGACTTCCTTTTTTTGTTCGAACCCTCGAGCCGTTCCAAAATCCAGCCACCCATTCCGCTTCGTCTTCATTCCAGCCATACATCTCTTCGCCCGTAAAACCAACGTATCCAACCAAAAAGGTGCCAAAGACAAAAAAAGCAATCTAAAGGAGGTAAATGGGGCAACGCGGCCCCAAGATGAAGGATATAAAGTGAAGAAGGGGTATATCGCGAAGCTGCAGGATCAGATTGGGCCAGGTTGCGAGCCTGGAAGAACAGAGGGGATAAGAAGAATAAGCCGCCGCGTGGCAAAAGGAAAAGGGCAAAATAATGACGAATGATGGCCGCTGAGCGAAGTCGAAGGCCAACTCATGGATCGAAGGGGAGGCCGGGTGTTCACGGCAGAGCCGAAACGATCCCAAATAACAATAGACACTAAACGCAGGCGCAAACTGCGAAATAAGGCGCGACTCTCTATACACAGCAAGAAAAGCCGAGGTTTTTGTTTTGCGTCCAAAGGGTCGTTCGAGTGAGGATAGGATGGTCAGCTCGAAAAGAAGACGACGGTTCAGAGGAGTGCCCGCGGAAACAAAAAGAGGCGGGCAAATCGGGAGAGGCAACAGGTTTGGTTTGCCTTCCTCCTTCTCCTCTTTAGAGAAGGGCCGCGGCGGCAACAAGCGCGACCACGAGCCCCGCAATCGCCGAGCCGCCCTCGGCAGCAGCGCCCTCGTTCTTCGATGTGGTCGACACGGGCTCCTTCGCTGCGTCAGACGCCGAGGCCTTGGCGGGCTCGGGCGCCGTGGTCGGGGCCGTCTCTTGCGACAAGGTGCTGCCTCGCACGTCCTGCTCGTGGAACATGGCGCCGTAGAAGGCCTCCGAAGAGGTGGAGGAGGAGGACGAGTCGGAGGGAGTGGACGTGGACGCGGCGCTCGACGAGGACGGCGCCGCCGTGGTAGTCGGGACGTCGGAGTCGCTAGTGGTCTTGGGCGGTTCGGGCGGCTTTGAAGAGGAGGAGGGCTTGGGCGTGGGTGTGGGCGAGGGCGAGGGCGAGGGCGAGGGCTTGTCGCCGCCGTCGTCTTTGTCGTCGTCATCGCTGTCGCTGTCATCGCCGCCGCCGCCGCCTGAAGAACCGGCCGTGTTAAAGACCACAATGTTGGCGGTCTTGCCCTTGGGCACAGTGACGACGCAGAAGTTGGCGTCACCGACGCCGCTGGTGCTGACGGGGCTTTCAATGCCGTTAATGCCGTCCTTGGAGGGGTCGATCACGCAGGGCAGGCCGTTGCAGCCGCCGTCGGGGCACTCAATCTTGAGACCGTAGGTCGGGATGCTCTTGGTCAGGGGCGTCTTCAGGTACTCGGGGTTCCACGCGATCTTCACAAAGGTCTCGCCATTGGCCATGGTGTTTGCGCCGGCGACATAAGGGGTCCAGTTGCCGAGTGCCTTAGTGATGACTCCCCAAACGCAGCCAACGGAGGAGGGGATCCCGGGCGGATTGATGTAGTAGCTGGCAATCATCAAGGTTAGTGCCGTCCGCTCTGGAGCGTGCATGAGGCTGCTGGGACGACTCACTGTGCAGCGGTTCCGTCCCAATAATCCGGCCCCGGGACGGCAAGCGTTGCCGTGTCTGCGACATCGGTCGGGATGATCATGGCCTCGTTGCCCGGCAGTACCGTCTGGCAAAACGACACGATGCTGCCCGCCTTGTTCACGGCGTTCACCGCGCCGGTGCCATCCACACAATACGGCCGGTCCTCGAACGGCTTCTCTGCCTTCCCGCCGTTGCAGTAGAGTCCGCCGTACTAAGCGTAGACCTGTCAGCCTGCTGACGCTTGTCTCGAGTTGTGAGAGAAGCGCGGAGACCTACCATGGACTCGGGATACGTATACGTCGTGCCTGGTTTCCACTGCGCCATGACCTTGCCAGACACACAGGCAATCGGGCAATAGTCTCCATCGTTGCAAGACTGATCGGGGCTCAGGGCGAACCCATTGTTATCTTGGCCCGGGATGTAGACCAGATCGGGATGGTCCGGCAGCGTGCAGGTAGCCTTCCTCGCGACGACCTCGGTGGCGTTGGCCGCCCCCTCCACCTGGCGGCCATCATGATTGTGTCCATGGGCATGCCTCCTCGCATATTCAACATGTGCGTGTCGGTGACCGATGCTGACGGAAGCCGACTGGGCGGTGAACAGAACCGAGGCCGAGCCGATGGCGGCCTGGAACGTCGAGATCCTCATTGTGCGAGGAGGGGGGCAAGGGGTCTCGTCGAATTCGGCCGTGCGTGAGTGGAATTTGCGAAGGGGACTGAAATTCTTTCAGGCCCTTCGAGTCTCTTTGGTCGCGCGTTTCTCCGACGCGAAGGAGAACGAGCGTCCTGCGTAATATCGCGCGCCCGGCGGTAGCGACAACACTGCAAACGGCGCAGGAGCGTCGCCAAGTACGGAGGTTGCGAAGCGAACGGCGAAGGAACGAGGGGACGTCCTGAACCGAGAACGACGGGGAGGAGGGTGACTGACGAAAGGAGGAACGAGGGACGAGGGACGAGGGACGAACGAGATGGTCAGAAGGGGAGCGGCGCGAATGCCCACCCTTGACGACCAGGGGCCCTTCAACTCCACGGGCGTTGCTCCATGCCTGGCCTTTTTCTGGGGCCGCTCACTCACGGCGTTGGGGGAGGCTCAGCACTCGGGGAAGGGAACAAGGGGCGCGGCCCACGCAAAGCAAAGCGAGGATCTGGCGTGATGCAACGCCATAGTTAGTTATCCACCCATCTCGACAGCCTCACTCAGGGGTCCTGCCCAATCAGGGAATCGAGGGCTGACGGTTCCTGAAGTCTCATCTCGGCAGTGGAAACGCATTACAGGGGTTCGCTCAGGCACACCCGCTGCTCCGCCAATGGCGGCAGCGCTTGGAGATTGCGGTGTTAACGCTTGGCGGAAGGAGCCCCCAGGCTCTGTTTTGGCCGAGCCCAGGCTCCAGGCTGGTGGATTGCTCTTCTGGACCCTTGACTCGATCCGAAAAAGAAAATCTTGCCTGCCCACTTTGTGGGTAATTCCGTACCACTACAGTACTGTACTCCGTAGTTATGAGCAACTCACCGAACTTGCTTCTTTCTTAGTTTGTCGGCTGACTAACCACCAAGTGGACCGCCAACCACAATGACTATTCCGCCAGAGCGCATGTTCAGCACGTACGGATTACACTACTCCGTAGTAGTACTTGGTAAGATTGGCTTGCCAGGCACGGTTCGGGCGCGGCCACAATGCGCTACATCGGTCTGTGGTGATCTTCGGGCAACCTCGGCAACGACTCAGCCCTGTGGAAAATCCTTCGGCAAGGGCGTGTTTCTAATCATGCCCACAGCGCTGCTCTGAATCGTGTGCATACTCCGTACTGCGTTCTGTCCACCTTTCCGCCGCCCACTGTGGCGGTTTGGAGTCGGCCACATCGAGGAGCGCCGTGTTTCAAGAACAGTGGATTCGATTCTCCCTCCCGCTTCTCGACAGCATTCGGTCTGTTTCTCGATTTTTTTGAGGATACTGATTGGTTGCGATGTCTTGTGCGAGAATACTCCTCACCATCTCCGTCGGAAGCTATGACAAATGGATCAGCGGAAGCGAAAACATTTTCCAAATGGAGATAAAAGAAAGAAAAGGCAAGACACGAAAATGCTGTGGTCATAGGTCGCTGAATCATGTACGCTACAAGTGATCCGTTCAAGTGCGCTGTATCTTGGCGCGCGGCTCGGGTTGTTGCTGGGTCAGTATCTGCCATAACTGTAATCTGTACATGTCCATATAAACTCCTAGATGAGTTGACTAGTGGTCAAGACTGTGTCGATGTTCGGAAACAAGCTTTCCAGAACGCACAAATGAAAAAGAGTCATGGCAACATGTAATAAGGCTCCCGGGCCGTGGGCAAAAGAATGGTGGTTACAAAAATGGATACACCATGGCGTGTCAATAGGAAGGGGGCCTTTTGCCACGTGAAGACAGGAGGAAAAATTCCCAGGCTCATACAACACGCGACACCACAGGTATTCAAAAGTTTACGAGAAATATCAAGCAGAGAAAAAGAGACTGACAAGGGTGAGATTCGAACTCACGCCCCTTTCGAGACCACGGATGATGATTAAGGGTTGAACACCTTAACGTGGCGCCTTGGACCGCTCGGCCACCTTGCCTGGATGATTGTTGGTGTTTGTTCGCTGCAGAGTTTTTTTCTCTATGGAAACTGCAGCGGAGTTTACATCAAGCCAAGAGTGGAGATGAGCAAACGTTCATAATTGGCTGGGCGGTCGGGCCGTTGGACTGACTCGAGCCAGCCTTTAAGTATGGATCTCTGTTGGAGAGGTCGGACAATAACCGAGTATCCAAACATGCCGCCGAGAGAGCAACTAGCAGCAGGGTGGCAGACTTTGTGTTGACCTACGCCATGTCACTGGGCTGGCTTGACCATGCAAAGAACGGATTGCGTGTAAAAAGCGATTTCAATTCGATCGGGCCAAGCTTTGAAATGGAAGCTTGAACCGTGGAGCACGTCCATGCTCCGAGAAAGGCTCCTTCCTCATCTTCCCTTTCAAGCTGGTTTCAAGCCGAGCGTTCACTTTTTTGACTACCCCTAACTCTGACACAACGAAAACCGACAAACCCCAACAAATTTTCTAGATAGTTATGTGCACTACGAAACACACACAAGCCGTGCGCAAAGTACTCCGTGTGGATTCCAACATTGAGAGAAGACCCAAGAAAGCACGTGGAAAACACGTGTAGATCTCGTGACTTGGAGCGCACCACACTCGGTCACGGGATCGCGCGATAAACTCGACGGCATTCCCGGTCCTTCCCAGTCGAAGTCGTCATGGCAAACGCAGGAGCACAAAATGACGCTGGTACGGATTATTGGCCCATCCACATCACCCGCAGCGATGGCCAAGGGTACCCCAATCTCGACCACAGCGCCCTGAGCCCCAACGAGGACCAAGACGTGACGCAACAGGAGCGCTGGGAGGTCATCATCGCCGGCCATCTGCAGAACCAGGTCGGGCCCAAGGATGACAGTAGGTCTCTTGTCCTGTCAGGGCTTCCAAGTGTCGGTGCTGATGGGTACAGAAAAGCAGTACAAACTCGCCGGATTTCCCAAGGGCTATGAGCTGCGGTGTGCGGTGAGAAAAGATGGAGGCCGTGATTACTACCTTTACGGCCATCCCCTGGGCCCCAAGGCCAACTATCGCACTCCCGGCGAGTTTGCCCTGCACGCCCTCTGGTTGGTGAGCGACTCGACAGACAACAGCCAGTGTCCCTGCGACCTGTGTCCCAAGTATGTCGAGAGAGCCAAGGCGGACAGGGACAGGAGTTTACCACCCGCGTTGCCGCCGCCTTCGTCCTCTGCCGCCGTTCCCGCCTCGAGGCCGGCGACGACGACACCGCCTGCCCAGCAGCAGTTTGCCCAGCAGCAACAGCTACAGCTTCCGCCTCCAGGAACCACCGGCTGGACCAATGTCTTCCGCGTGGGCGAGCTCGTCTGGTACAAGCACACGGCCTGGCGGCTAGGCATTATCCTCGCCATCACCCCTAAGCCCGGCATACCTCTCCACCCAGGCGCACCCGACTCCAGCTACCACTTCACCCTCGCTCCACTCGGTCACGCTCTGCTGGAACAGCCTAGCCTGGTCAAGGATTGCCAATCCATGCGCCCCTTCCTCACCTTCAGCGTGCCCCATACTTCCATGGATGAGCTGAGAGATCAGACATTCGATACGGTCAACTGGGAAGCCCTCGCTGCCCGCATCTCCCAGGATCCCGATCCCAACAAGCGCGAGATCGGCCGCCAGATGCTTGGCCTCGAGGCTTCCAAGATGGGGGCCCGCGCCATTAACGACACCTTCTCCACCTTTGACCTGCGCGCCCAAGGCACCACGGCCGACGGCGCCCTGCACGTGCAACACTACGGCGGCGTCTATCTCGGCGCCGAGATGGTCCGCGTCGGTGACCCCGTCCGCGTCGTTGCAACCCCGAGCGGGTCTCCATCCCAGCAGCAGCAGCAACAACAACAACAACAACAAGCATCCCAGCAAGCCGCCCTCTCGCCCGACGCCAACCTCGTCATGCTCGTCACCGAGATCCAGGTCCTCACTCCGTCCTCCCTGACCAGCGACGCCCGCGGCGCCGCCACTCTCCAGTTCAAAGGCGACCTCTACCGCGCCGCTCGCCTTTCGACTGCCCACCCGCCACCACCAGGCACTGTCCCTTCGGGGGAGACCCTTGGCCCGGCCTTCGCCGAGGAGCTCGCCACGCGCAACGCAATCGACAAGGAGAGCAATTCGGACGGCGGCAACGCCGACAAGGCCGTGCGCTGGAGCTGGGTGCAGGTAGGTGCGCAGGTGCTGCGGGGGGAGCAGGACGTGCAGGGCCGGTTCTATGTGACCGAGAAGCTGATGAGCGTCATCGACCCGGCCAGGTGGCAGGAGTGGGTGCAGCGTGGTCAGCTGGAGGAGGCGCCGGCGTACCTGAACAACCGGGGTCACAGCGGCGGGGGCCAGTACCTCGGGCGGAGAATGGGGAGGAAGGCGACGCTGGGGAACGCGGTGGGCGTGGAATTTCGTGTGCCCCCGGGAATGGTGGAGAACTAAGCCTTTGTTTTCCGCGGGTTTTTTTTTTTTTTTTTTTTTTCAGGAGGACCGGGGGATGGAAATGAACAGTTCAGAGGTGGTTCGTGTGTTCAATCTACATGTATGGTCATTGGCCCATCACCAAGGGTGTCATAAAATGATGGAATCGCGGGTTACAGAAGTCGAACCAGTCACGGTTCACAACTGGACGGGATTCTCTTGATTGGCCATTGGAAGCGCTTCCAGATAAATTCATGGATGGTGGTCATCAAGCAGATGACGAAGAACCCAGAACCGGGATTGGTTTTACGTCCCTATTCGGGATGCACACGCCATGCTTACCACATCCTTTCTTTGGCGGGCGGCCACCAGCTGGGTTGTCGCTTAATCTACGGAATCCAGGATGACATGAAAATCCAACCTCTACAACATCAATAATTTCTGTGGAAGACAATGCAAAAGTATTTTTTTTCCCTCCCTTTCCCTCCCTTTCCCTCCCTCTCTATCTCCCTTCCTTTTTCTTTGCTACTTTGCTTCCTTTCTATCTTTCTCTCATCCTTTTTTATTGGCTTGTTTGATTGATTGTTTGTTTCATTCGTGACGATTCTCGCAAGCGGTTGTTGAAAGAGAATGAATGCATCAACAACATCGGTTCGCATGTTCCGGCTCCGTCATCGACCTCTGTTTCAATCAGGTACCTTAGTTATACATTTACATATTGCTAGTAAGTGCGGCGTAGGAATAACAATAATATTATTATTATTACTACGGATTATACACGGGCATCTCCCGACCTTGATTCTGCGAGACAACATCAAACATGCTGCTACAGCGATCATCCCTTCTGCTCGAAGGACAAGGCAGTGGAGAGTCTCCACCGGCTCCCAGAGAGCCGGGTCGGCGGTGGGAAGAGGCGGTGAGATAGGTGGCATGTTGTGTTTTCAGATACGTGACATATAAAAACGTTACGATACTGTAATACATAAGTGTGAAATTTCACAACTTCACTTTCCGCGGTAAGAAGACCCACCTGGTTAATATAGATGCCTTGGCATCTCCCAATGACCACTAAGGAGGGTTACACAGAACCAAAACTGTTATCTTTGTGTGTCCCGAAGACATAGTTTTCTGGGAAAACGAGCCAGCATTCTGATCGCCGGAGATTATGAATTGCACTCGCGGAGAATTTCCTGACCGATCTGTATGGCCAGACCGAGCATTTCGGTTCTGGCTGGCTGGCCGTAGTTAGGTATCTACCATCCACCTCGGTAACTAACGTGCTCCGGACCTCGTCACTAGACCAGTCTCTTTGTCTGGATTGGCGCGAGGGGGAATGCGCCATGACCTTTCAGCTTTCGGTAAAATGGAAGGAGGCTTTCCGTTCTAACGAAACAGACTTCGATAACTGGGCACTCAATAACGTTACACGTTAGGATTATTTTTCCCTGGGATAGTTGTACGTCAGTACACACGGAAAACCACATGTCTTTCTCGGCTTCCTATCTGGAAAGTAGCGCTTTACACTAGCGTCTTCTGGTATATAACACGTTTCTTAAAACAATCAAAGTGTCGATCCAGACAGAGTAATCCGTATACAAAGTCATCGCAATGAGCTGAAGGAACCAAAACTTTCCATTTTACAAACAAATCGTGTGTCAATGCCCTTTTGCTTGAAAATTGTACTGTGACGGATGCACAAGCAGCCACGTTCACCAGGGCGTGTTCGGGCCGACCCTTGCTTCGATCAAGCCAGTCCGAGCGAGATCCTGCACACCACCAGCAACACGATTAACAGTGCAGTTGTGTTGTAGTGTAAGCATGCTGCCGACCCGAGCGTCTGGATTCCGTCTGCGCCACCTCAATTCAATTGAGCCGAGCTGGCGGAGCCCGCATTGGCTGATCGAAAAAACACAACGTGCTTCCCGAATAAGGTGGCAAGTTAGCAGACAAGATTGTTCCAAGTACAGATTACACGAATAAACGAAGACGACAAATGAGGGAAACTCTTGCAATTCAGCCGAGCACCTGGCTCTTTTTTTTTTTCTTGTTTTCCCGGTTGGTCAGTGCATTTACCAGCCGGTCGGTAACCCAGGCTTTGGGATCTCCAGGAAGTAGTGTAAGCTGTGGAACACTTTGTCGCCGTCCGAGACGTTGGTTTTTAGGCATTTGCATCATCCTAGTTCTCCTACAACCCGAAATGAGGCATCATCCTGAACCGATTTCAAGGCGTCTTACATGCAGTAAGCATTGGTTAATCGGCCGTTTCTCTGATGGTGATGCGTGCCATTGTGCACAACGAACATGGCAGCGTAGCTCTTACGCAGTGTATAGAGAATACGGTAATTCGTAATCCGTACACTGACTACTTGCTATTTCCAGCGAAAATACGCCTAGCGCGATTCGGGTGCTACGACGTGGAACATGTTGCCAAAATAGGTGTCATTGGCATTATAGTATGCACCATGTTAGAATCGCGCTCCTTGGAACACGGTGCAATCGCTTATTTGGTACAAGTACGTCCTGCGGAATCTCACTGGAGGACGGAGGTGGGTAGAACGAAAAGGTAGAGTGGAATTCCACTCTGAAACCCGGGTCCGACTCAGCAAAAGATGCAAGGCGAACAAGGCAGGATAGCAAAGCGGAACAAGGGAAGGCCTGCCCCTCCTCCCCCCCACCCCGAACCAAAACCAACCACCACGCCGTCTTTTGAATCTCCCCTACGCCCAAACCGCATGTCGTTTTAATGACCGTGACGATGTGATGGCAATAGAACACCTTGGAATTAGGTCACTGAACTGGCAAGTAAATGACACCGCACTTTCCCGTGGCGGCACGTCGACTGCGCAATAGCATAATCAATCCTCTTTAACATCGCCATTTGGAGACTGATGAACACGGCATCATCGCGGCATAGGGAAATGTCATGATTGTATGGAGGAATCCAAAAAAAAGAAGAAAACCCTCGGCTGTAACCTTGTAGGAGGACGAGAACAGAAAAAATAATATTTCCCAAGAAAAAGTCCCTACTCTTGTGCTTCCTCTCCCCGGTTCGGTCTTTTTTCAACCACCGGGCGTGCCCCATGGCTGCCAGATCTCTCCAAAAACCTGTCCGCAAAAGCTGCACTGCGCCCTTGAGTTGAACTGTGTGGCTGCTAGCAGTAGCACCTCTGGTCCTCCATCCTTCATCCATGTCCCTTCCCATCTCCGTGTCTCAGTGCGCGTGTGATCTACCCCAACATACTATATTAATCGCCTTCGTCCGAACTGGGCATCAACCTCATCGTGACTTTTTTCCACCAGGATATCGAAAGGGGAAACGAAGAAAACAGAGGGGGAAGTTGGGTTCGTGTTGAGGGCGGGGCGTTATTTTTTTTTTTTTTTTGTGGGGGGGGGGGGTTGGGAACGGAAAGCACGGCTGTATCGATGCAATCGAGTCGTGATCGGGTCGTGTTCGCATGTTTTCGTGTATATATATGTACGGGAGTATGGAGATTAGAACCCCGCGAAACCAGGAAAGCAACGCCCTGTCGTCTGGATCGGTGTATTCGGGGTGACAGGACGTTGGTAGCCAAATCCGAAGAGGCAAGGCCGGTTCAGAAACAGAGACAAGAAAGAAGTCCACACGAGCCGCTTCATGCTGGGGAAAAAATGTTCTGAGGTATAGAAGGGAAGAAGATACCAGAAAATGTGTTTCATCGCTAATAGGCTCATGCTTTCTGGGGAATGTTGACTGAACGTATCGAGGGAGGGGAAATGCCAATAGAAAATATCAACCCGCTTGCTTCGACTGCAAACCCATCATCAACTCGCTTCCTCTCTTCGCCGCAACTGCTCCTTAAAAGACAGGGGGCCCGTCACTTGAGTTTCAAGCCCTCGATTTTCGCCTCTATGCTCTTGAGCACCTCGGGGTCGGGTTCCGGCTCGACCTTCCTCGGAGCTAGCCGGTGGCATTTGGTATGGGAGCATTTGACGCAAGCCGGTTCGTCGGTTGGTGGCGAGGAGAAGATGTGTTTGCAATCATCGCATTGATAATGGGCAATCCTCTTGCTCGGAGCGTCTCCGGGATAGCCGTACGGATACTTGTCCTTCTTGGGGCTGCGCTGGGCGTTAGTGAACAGGGTCGGACGAGAAGAGGGACAGGCGGGAGAAGGGAGGAACGTACGGGTCTCGAGGGCAATCAGTGCAACGGACGTGTTGGCAGCCCTCGCAGATCTTGGTACCAGTGAAGAGCCTCTCGCATTCGCAGCAAGTTCTCCGAATGCGCTGCCGGGGCTTCCTATAGTAGAGATCCTGGCCACCGGTCTTTGCTGGCCGCTTGAGGACGATCTTCTTGGGCGTCGGGTCCCAGTCAGGGATGATGGGTGCATTCTCGGCACGTTCCTTGATGATGGCAGCCCGCTTCTTGCGGCTCTCCTCCCTCTCGGCCTCGGTGCGCTTCGGCGGCACACGGGGGCACTGCTTGCAGCGCTGATGCTTGCACTGGGGGCATTCCTTGTGCACCCCAAACGAGGTGCCGCACAGATGGCACTTCCTGTGCACACGCATCCTGATGGGCTTCTCGACACGGAGGGCGTCACCTTCCGTCTTGTGCCACTCGCTGAGCGAAAGCTCCAAGCCGTATAGCTCGCCCAGCTTCTTCGCCCGCTCCGCGAAGATTTGAGATCTGGGTACCTTGGTAGCTTCCACGGCTGCGGGAACTGCTGCCGCGGGCGGGGGTTGGCTGTGGGCAGCAAGTCAGATACGGCTATTCCAGAGACGGACAACTGGATGGATGAAACGTGTCTCGTTGCCTCTCTAAAGCAAGACACCCGGCCCAAGAGAAGAAGGCATCATGAAAATGGTCAAACATACCTCGTAGCAGCCGCGGGAGGAGCACTAGTCGGGGCGGCCTTTGCGGCGGCGGCGGAGGTCCGGCGAGACGAGTCCGTAGCCCTCTTCAGAACGGTCTTCACCCTCAGCAAAACCTTCCCCAATCCCTTCTTCTCCTTCTCCTTCTCCTTCTCCTGCGGGACAGAAGTCCCTCCTTGCGCTGGCGGACTCATGGTTGATGGGGGGACTAATGCAGTTGCGGACGCTGCTGTGGATGATCGAATTTAACTGTGGGAACCGCTGGATAGCGTGTTCAGCCCGTTCTTATTGACGCAGGAACGATCGATATTGTGAACCCCCCCAAGCTCAATGCTTGCTTATACGATCCGCATCAGGCTTGATGGTGAATGTCGAAACACGCCGTGGCGAACCAGCAAGATGCAAGTCAGGTCCAAGGGCGGCCGTGCACGGGCAGTGGCTTGCAGTCTTGTGTGTGCGCTCGAGATCAAGCTGCACTGTGAGCCCAGGTCATCCAACGAGCGCGTTCTTGTGGTGCAGATATGGCCCTGGGCACGAGTCGCTCGGCGTTGTTTGTCGTGCAGAGGTCACCACTGCTCTTGAGAATGAGGGGGAGAGAAAGGGCTCGAAAAGGGACCGACGTCGCGGGTGGGAATCGGGGGGAGAAGAGAGCGGAGAAAGGCCAGCGGATCCGGTGTGGTGTGGTGCAGTCGACTTGCCTAAGAGGCTAGCAGGGATAACTGGGATTTTCTTGCGCTCCGGCGAGCCACGGGCGGAAACGAGGGCAGGATGCAGCACGCTAGTGGTGGCCCGGCAGGATCTGGTATGGTCCGAGACGCCAAAGTTACAGCGAACAGCTCAGGCCCCAGTCGAGCAGCAATGTGTCACGCCAGCAATCACCGATGCTCGCGTCGGCAATAGCGTTTACCTGATACGACAACGCAGCGCTTCCTCCCCCGAGGTAGATTGCGTGAAGTGAATACGCGAAGGCGCTGCCCTGGGCGAGATTGAAGCGATGGTTAACGAACCGCGTCACGGGCAAAAAGCCGTGCGCTGGGCCATTCCGAGACCTCGAAACGACTTTGCCACTGCTGGTCCCGAGGAGGCGGGAAGGGACGGGGACACTGGGGCACCCAAGCGGAGAAGGCTCGTTACACCACGGCATTGTATGTAATTACGGGTCTGTACGCGTCTTGTACTCCCGCTCTTCTGGTACGTGGGATGCAGTGCATTTCAAGACACAAATGTTTTGCAGGCCGTGATCCAGCAGGCAACAAATCAAAGTTCGAAGTCCTGTTTTGGTCCTGGCAAGATTTCGGAAGGCACAGAGGATTACTTGTTGTAAACCGCACTCTGGAGTAGTTTATTTACACCAGGCAAACAGGAAATAAGGTACCTACATACCGTGCAAACGTGTGCGTGGCCCATGGTGTTATCCGTACTTGTTCGGAGGACTGCATATGAGGTTCAACACATGCAAACGTAACAGGCGCCCAGGATTGTACACTAGTGTGGTACTATACAACACAAGTGTGGTGCGCAACTCCACTGGCTCGAGCCAGTCACTTCGCTTGCCTCTCCTTTGGAAGCGTTCGTGCTTTGGCAGTATCCTTGTCGATCCAACCATCAGAAATGGGAAACTCGCCCGATTTCCTAGAAATTTCAGAGTAATAAGGTGGGCCTCTCCACAAGGCGGCGGAGCCAGTCGCGGTGGCTGGAGTTGATCCCGACAGCAAGGGTCCAGCGCGGTTCACCCCACCGTTTTCCAGAATTACACTACACAGTAACCTCCCTCCGTTCTCCGTACTAAGTCCACTAACTATATGTATGTATGTACAAGTGCCCTGGCGATTGCGACCTACGCTTTCCAGAGCACGGCAGGCCAGCTTCCATGCTCCTGCCAGTGGGCTGCTGCTGCTGTGTCGTTGATGAAAAGCCAGCTGCCAGCACTCGGCAGGCGGAGGACTGGGACTTGGGGCTGTGTTTCGTAGCACCTGCAGATCAATCGATTGCGTCGCGTACCAGAGAAGGGATCAAAACGCTCATACACGCCTACTCCGGAGAAAGCTCCGAGCTGACGACACCGCAGGTTGCCGGGCCGTCACCATCCTTGACCGCGGTGGCGAGTCATGGCAGCCTGCTGACAAGGTCGTAAACGACTTGCCATTTATTAATACCGGGGGGCACGAAAACGGGCAGTTTCTGCTGCTAATAACCAACACACCACCGACACTGCACCGAACCATGCAGCTGTCGTACACTAAAGCATGTCCGGTCCAATGCAAGAGTAACGTTAACGCCAGCGAATGCACCAGCCCAAATCCAGCATCGCCCTGATGAGACACCAACATGGCTCGACCACCCACATCCAAGGCTCGTCTCGTCGTCAGCAGGTTTCGGTGCTCTGGAGAGATGAGGGTTACTATACACAGTAGATACGGACAGCTCAAACCGCGACGCTGAACATGTCGGTCCCAGTCACGTCAGCCAGTCGATTGGCTGTATTGCAACCTCGCCCGAATCGCCGGGCAAGGCTCGAGCCAACCACTTCCTCCGCCATACCGCTGCGCGATTTAGTTAGAGGGCTGAGGAGGGGATTTGCAAGTCGGCTGGAGAGGTTAACCGCATGCAGCAGCAGCCAACAGCCCACACGCCAGACCAGGTGTTGCCGTCGCATCCCAGTCTCCCCGGCTTAATTAATCTACACTATCAGCGAGAGCAAGCGACGACCCCAGGCCCATTCTCCGTCCTTTCCCCGTTGAGGTTGCAGTTTTTTGGTGCGAACCAGGCGATGCGTCGTGTCAGGAAAGACGGCAAGTGACTCTGCTGTCTGCACCGCTGCCCCTCTCTCCCCCCGGCCTCCCCGCGCGATCTTGCGGTTCGCCAAGGGGCTGCCGGTCGAGATCCGATTGCTCACGCAGACGAGCCCGGATTGTGGTACTATTGTGCAGCGTCGCGTGATATGACAATGCCAGACACCTGGGGGTTGGGTTCAACTCGTTGCAAGACACAATAATGGACGGGAGCATCCGCTGCCTACGGAGTATGTACGGTGTGTACAACGCAGCCGCTGCGCTGGCCCTAACTACACAAGGGAGAAGCCCGTCGGCCTGGCGTGGCCGCCAGAGTCTCTTGAGAAGCTCTAGGGTTTCCGGAAAAACCATTCGCACCTCCGCGGTACCTCTCCTAGGGACTCGCTTACGAAAGTTCTCTTGCGTTCTGTGCCGCACTCGTGCCGGGTCTTCTGCAGGATCACAATGGCTGGCTGATCGGTTGCCCTTGGTCCCAAACTGTCGGGTCCGCACAAATAACATTCACTTCAGCCGGATGTTTTGACCCCCTTGGGGCAGCGCGGCATTAGTGTTGGGTTTGTGCGCCACGCATAGGGACGGTGTGGTACAGTACACTACGACATCGCTCCTGAATTCCAAAGTCAAAACATCAGGCCACGGCCAGAGCAACGGAAATCATTCTCGAAGTGGCCAATATAGTAGTTGCCTGGGCCAAGAATCCAAATCAGTACTTTTTGGTCAGCGGTCTAGTGTATGTCCAATACACGTACATGCACACGAACGTCAAGTTGGCAGCGGCGAGGGAGCATCAGCGCCAACTTGAGGCCCCCGAAAGAAGTCTTCCTTCAAGCGGTCTAGGAATCCGCTCGACCCGGAGGCATGGATTGGTGAAAGGAGATGGGCCCCCTTGCCTTTCCAGAGGACCCCGAATGCCGTCGCGAGTTCCCCCCGTCTGGACTGCGGGTATCTTACAACTCCCCTGCATCGATCAAACCCCCGTTCGGGCCTCGGCTGGAGGATGGCGGGTCCAAGCAGCCCCCGAACCTGCACATAACCCCCGTTCTGGTTAGTTAGTTAATTGTGCTGAATGCCCGAACAGTTGGCTCCCCGTGTTGTATCACAGCATCAGCGGACAAGCCCGGGGCTCGATGACGTTCGAATTCGGTTGTCGTCCCAAGGGACCGTTGCCAGCTCTCCACTCCGCTGAACGCTAGCAGCGGGACGCATTGACCAGGCGTTAACTAGTTCGCTGTTGATCCCCAGACGCACATCACTCGATACCTGACACCGAATTTTTTTTTCTTTTCCCCCAACGGAAAGCTCCACGACACAACTTGGGGATACGATCCCCTTGGTGCAGGTACGCGACCGACGTGTCACCATTGCCCGCCGCCCCGCCGCTTCCATGGTCCGAGACGCTTGCAAAGGCTCTGCTCCCGGAGGAGGGGTCAATTGGGCGGGCGAAATGCCGTGCTGCCGGAAACTGGCAAGGCGTTGTCGCCTCGCACCAATAGGAGATGCCCGCGTCCTGCCGGATCACGCTTCCCCGCCCCTTGCAACGTCCTTGACCTCCGGTGTCCAGAGCGGCTAAAACTAGCGCAGCCGGACAGCTCACACTACCGCGTACACTACACGACACTACACTACGTAGTGTACCATACGTGCATACACACACACACACACACACACACACACAGAGTGTACGCAGGAGTTGTGCGTGCCCTGTCGGTTGTCGGTCTCCCTAACGAGATGTGTTTCTCTTCATTCCCCGAGTTGGGGACGTTCGGTTCTGCCCGTCCTTTCCCGGCCCTCGTCGATCCCGAATCTGGCTAAAACCGGCAGGTGGTAATTGTGAACGCAATGTTTCTAGATCAATATTTTTTGCGGCCGAAGGGGTTCGTCTGTCATGGGCCCGATGAGATTCGAGCCATCAGATGAAAAACATCCTACCTCGAGACTCCGTACCTTAATTAGAATGGCCTGTGAGCCTGTGACCAACCCTAATCTCCGACATCTGACAACTATCGGCGCCTATCAAAACGGCGCAGGGGGCCTTCGCTACAACGTTGGAAGGCCAGGCCGGCGTCCCGGCCGCCCCTCGCTTACGTTTGACTCGTTCAGCGGGCCGTCAGCGGGCCGGGCGTTTTCTCCATTCCCGGATGATCAACAAGGCCCCAAAGTTGTAGCGTACTTGTACGGGGTGTGTAAGAGTAGTGTACGGAGTATATATTATGGGAAGATGGGGTGGGAAAGTACATAACGCACAACACACTAGCCTCGGCATTAGGATATGATAACGTTATCGAAACCCGGAGCTGATGAAACCTGTGTGCGCATCCACTCCGGAGTTGGTCCGGAAGTAATACACTCCCTACATCAGGTCAAACGGTTTTCGCTAGCCATCGATGTGAATGAACAATTTCTGGAATCAGTATAACGTTAGTAGGAAAGTGTGTGCCAAGCTCCAACGCCACTCACGAGCTTTGGGGGACCTCTCCCCTCCGTGACAAAACGCCTGCTAGGTTGGCTACTCCGTATTCCACTGCCAAGCATTCCGTTCTCTGAACCGGTACATTAACGGAATGATGGGATGAGCGAGCAGGATCCAATTTTTTTTATTTATTTTTTTTCACCCATTGCGGGCGCTCGGTTGGCGATCCGAAAGGGCCCATATCCCTGCCAAGCCCCGGTCAAAAGCAGGCGCTCTCCACTACTCCGTATGTAACTAGTGGAGTGTAGTTAATCCGTCGAGGCGCTGAATGAAGCAGCGTCCCAGCCCCGCGGTGATGGCCGTTTTATTCCCGCCTCTGAATCAGTGCATGGACCAGCGGGCAAACGAACCCCCGACGGCACGATTCGAAGGCATCTGGTTTGTAAAAGAGCAAGCAGAATAACCACAGCTTCAGTTTTCTGCCAGATAACTTACATACGCAGTACGTTGCCAAAGGGACATGCGATGTCTCAGCTCATTGTTGCGAAACCGGAGCGGGAACTGCCTTGCTCTGGAATCTTTCCGGATCATGATTCTCTTGCGTATTCATTGTGTCGGATGAATTGGATAATATGATTCAGCCCTCGCTCGGCTGTCGGTTACGAATTACGAAGAGGAAACAGGAAACAAGGGGATGGAAGTGGTATGATGGCAACGAGCGAGCGAGAGAGAGAGAGCGGGGGGAAAGAAAAGTAAACCCAGCGTTATTCCGTACCTACTGCCTGGTCTCTTTCTTCGAGATGTGTCGGTTAGTCGACCCGCAGCGTCCCAGAACACGTGCGCCGGGGGGGGCCGAGATTTGTGGTGGGTGACGCGAAAAAAAAGCAGCCCTTCACGGCAACCACGTCACTCGGAGAGAGGCCCGCTTCCGTCCACCGCAAGCGCGAAAATAACTACCAACCATCAAACCCGACAACGATCCTGCAGCATCGCATCCGCGAGTAAAAAACGCGTTCCGTCATCAGCGATCCAAAACATCTCCCGCAGACGATTCCCCCCTCCCCCCCTTTTTCCGCCCCCCAATTCCATTGCGACTGTGCAAGCCGAATTGCACAGCCGACCACGCTCGTACCGGCGCTCCCACAGGAAACTTTATGCAACCAGGCCTGATTGATATCCCAACCCACGACGTCGGTAGAACCAGCACCCAAAATCTCCCGCCCACCACCACACAACATGGCTCCGGTTGCTCTCGCTCAGACTCGCCAGACGCTCGTTCCCCGCCGCACTCTCGAGGTCCGCCTTCGTGTGTGGAGGGTTCGGGAAGAGACGCAGCGTCTGGCGGCGGCCACGATGTCGACCACGATGTCGACCACCCAGACCAGCACTCCGATCGGCTGAATGTCGGCGCGGTCAAGCCAGCTGCGGCCGCCCGAGCCACCGTCGCCGGTCAGCGCGTTTCCGACTACGAGAATGCGGCTGTCTCATCCTCGCCGCGTAACGGCGCCCGCCCGCCTCCGGGCTTCAAGCTTGCGCACAGCTCGCAGTCCGCTGGCGTGCAGCTGACCGATTTCCCGAATGGTTCGTCTTGATCCTACTCTCACAGACACCCCTCTTCACCGCCCACGCCCACGCCCACGCCCACGCACATACATACATACTCGGCTTGACCCTGCTGTATGTAGCCAGCGGGCCGCTGACCATTTTGTCCCGCCGCAGAGCTGTTGACTCAGATCCTGTCCCACCTGCACCCCGATTCGCATGCCGCCGTGGCGCTGGTCTCGAAGCGCTTCTACGCACTCGTCACCACACCGTATGCGTGGCGCATTGCCTTCCTGCGCTACTTTGCGGGGCATGACTCGGTCGCCGGCCGCGACAAGGCCGACCAGCAGGGGAAGGAGGTCGAGTCGTCCGCTGCGGTCCGGTCCGAGGTCCGCTACTTCACCCGGCTCACCGCCCTCGCCTCGTGGCGCAGCGAGTACTTGTTGCGCACGCGCCTGCTCCGGGGCGTGGTCCGCGGGAAGCCGGGCAGCATCGGCTCATCCGTCCGCGCCACCCAGTCCGGAAAGAAGGCCGCCGCCGTGCTGACCTACAACTCGAAGCTTCCATGGATGATCAGCCACGTCCATGCCGACTTCACGGGCGGGAAGAAGGGCCCGCGCGTGATCCACGGCACGCGCGACCTCGGCGTGGCCACGGTCAGCGATCCTACCACGGGCCGGATCGAAAAATGGGGCTTGGACGATCCTTTTACTTTCCAGCAGCTTGACGAGGTCTTTCCGAACCTCGAGTTCTACGGCGTCGGCGAGGGCCCGGCAGCTGTGCCCAACGTCTTGGACGTGAGCCAGCCGTATGGCTTGGCCGGCGGCGAGGGCTTCCCTGGCGGCCGCGTCTACTACAAGGCGGCGGGGCAGCTGCGCGGGCGCTACCTTGGACAGAACCGCGGCGTGGACGAGACAGCGCCAGAGATTCCGAAGATTCCCGAACTGACCGATGCCATCAGTTGTATCTGGATTGCCAAGTCGCCCTCCGTGACGTCGACCACGCGGTCCATGATTGGCATCTTGGCCGGCTCGACGCTCGGCGTGGTGACGAGTTATGCCCTGGGGCGCGAGTCCGCCGGTCCGCGCTTTGGGGATGGTGACATGACCGCCCGCTGGGTGCTGAGCCCCGGCGTGCCCATCATCGACATCAAGGTCGATGACCAGTATAGCCTGCGGCGGAAAGCCCTCGGCCGGGTTTGGGCTGTCGCTCTGAACGCCCTCGGCGAGGTCTATTATCTGACACAGGCCCCGACCCCTCCCCTCCACAAGGGCAAGGCCGAAGACGCGGTCAAGCTTGCCTGGCAGGCCGGTCGAACCGCCTGCTGGGAACTTGTCGAGCCCACCCGGCGCACATCGAGGCCCGACGAGTTTGACAAGAATGCGGTCACGGGCGCGTACTCGCCGCGGACCTCGGCGGACTCGATGAATCTGAGCAGAGAACAGCTCATCGCCGAGGCTAGAGAGATTGAAACGTACTTTCGACACACGCCGGCTCACTTCCGGAAGGTGTGTCAAGGTTGGGACATGCTGCGTAAACTCGAGGTCGACTTTGCCGCCGGAGGCGAGGACGGCGGCGGGGAGACCATCTTTGTCATCACCCCTGGCAGCGAAGAGACCGAGCCGGCCTCCGTCCGCAGATACGTCAGGCGCGGGACTCGCGCGACGCCTAGTCCGTCGGGGCCGTTGACCCCCGTTGCACCGCTCGGCGCCGCTCCTCGCTGTTCAATCTTTGGGGGAGAGGCCGCGGCTAAGATAGCCCAAGAAGCAATGCCTCGATCCGACAGCGACAACAAAAACGGGTTCATGTCACCAGCATCTGGGTCGAGCACGCCTCGACCCGGGACCGTTCCCGAGAAGGCGGAGGCCGAAGAATGGCAAGTCAGCGACTTTGTCTTCAGGCGTGACGCGGCTACGGAGATTACCGCAAGCGCGGTGGACATGTCCAACTTCGCCTTGATGGCGGCCTTCGAGGACCCCCTGCTGTCCGGGTCGTCGGGGGCCAACAGTCCTGGCACGCCCGCGGCCAAGCAGGCCGCTGGCGAGATTCCCGGCCGACGCGCCCGCCTGCTGGCCGTCGGGACCAACACGGGCTCCGTCGTCGTGTGGAACATGCGCGACACGGCCTCGCCCACCGTAACCCCCGTAAGGGTCATCCGGACCGGGTCCCCCGAGGTCACCGCCCTCGCAGTGTCGGCGCTGTATCTCGTCCACGGCGGCAGCGACGGCTCGGTCCAAGCCTGGGATCCCCTCGCGTCTTCCCTGGAACCCATCCGCACTCTCAACGCCAGGTCATCGGGCCGCATCCCGCGGCACATCCTCCAGGCCAACCCTGCCTTGCAGCACGCAAACTACTTCGCCGTGCGCGCCATCGCCCTCGACCCAGATGCCACGGTGCTCCGCGGCGTCCTGGCCTTCGGCACCTCCATCCGCTTCTGGACCTACAGCTCCACCTCACAGGCCGGGCCCGGCCGCAAGCGCCGCCTGCGTCACTCGGATGTGCACGGCCGCCCCGCCGGCCGCCGCAACAACGACAGCGTTGCCAGCTACATCGCCGCCGAGGAGGAGGAGCTGCGCCACGAGCTCGAGCACCGCTCACGCGAGGCCGAGCGCCTCCGGAAGCGCTTCGGCGTCGGGCTGGCCGAGCTCACCGAAGAGGAGGCGCTGCAGTATGCGCGCATGATCTCCGAGGAGAGCTTCGCGCTCGACGAGATGCGGCGCTCGTCTGCTTCTGCTTCTGCTTCTGCTACGAGCGGGAGTGATGCGACGGCCGGGGCGGAGACGGCCAGTTCGGCCGGGAGCAGCAGCGGCACGGGCGTTGCAGCCACGGCCGAGACGAGCTTCTTTGATACAGATGGGTATTATTATGGTGGTGGGGCGGCGGGCCCCAGTCGCACTGCAGAGCTACCCTTGCCGAGAGAGGAGGGAATCGGAATCGGCGGCGGTGGTGACGGAGGGGTCGGGAATGGTGGTGATGACGACTTTGAGGCACAGCTTCAGAGGGCTATACGATTGTCTCTTCTGGAAAGCGGTGGTGACGACGCGTCTCCGTCTTCCTCGCACCGTCCGCCGCCGCCGCCGTTGCAAGCCCCGTCCCGGGGCGGCGATCTCAGCAATAATAGCATGGAGAATCTGCACGAGTACGGTGTGAATGTTCAGGTGAAAACGGCAAAGGGGAAGGGTAAGGGGAAGGGTAAGGGTCGGTCGGACGATGCGTCGCCCAAGGGAGGAGTGGGCATGGCCACTTTTGACGCAGCCGGGTACGGGCCTAGTCCCGGCATTGGCATTGGCGCGGATGACGACTTGGCACTTGCGCTGCGGCTGAGCCTAGAAGAGGAGGAGGCGAGGCAGAGAAGAGCGAGGGAGCAGGAGGCGGCGATGGGGTTGAACGGAGACGGGGATGAGTATCCGCCGCTGGAGGTGAAAGGCAAGGGGAAGGGGAAGTGGGTTTGAAGTGAGTGGGATGGGATGGTGGAGCGTTGGTAGGGGAGCCACGCGTCTATATTAGTTCTGATTGATTTCATATTCTTTCTTGCCCGGCGGGATGGTTCAGCCATCCGCTGCTCGAGTATTTAACATTGCTTGGAAATCAAACTCTCAACTCTCAACTCTCAACTCTTGTTCGCTTGGTTCAATCTAAATTGCTTTTTCTTCGTGGGACTGCCAACAGTGTCTTCATCCCAGCTCATCGTGGTCCCGAACCCGCCCGGTCGTCGTAGAAGTCCCGCGTGTCCCTTGAACTCGTTATCAGAAGAAGTGTGTGTTGGACTGTTTTTCATCAAGCCTCCCTCCACAGCTGCCTACACAGCAGTCCTCGACATGCTTATGAGGAGTGACGTCCCGTGGTGGTACTGCACATATCACCCCACATCCGTTTGAACGAGTCACGGTATGATGGAGATGTGTAGTTGTGTAGTTCGAGACGCCAGCATTGCAGTGACACTGGATGATAAGAGGCCAGGTTTTTTTTTTTTTTTAAAGTCCCTCTCTAGCTTGCTCACCATGGACGAGCAAAGCCAGAAAGAGCCCAGCCAGTGCTGGCTTGGTGTATAGAGACAAGGAGAAGACGGGATGAACGCTAGGAGGGCAGCCATCTTCAGCTACTTCTTTGTTTATCCTAGAAGAGAGTTTATCTAGTCTCAAGCTACGCATACAGTCACCAGGCAGCAAGGGCCTGACCACTGAAAACAATATATCCCCCCCAACCGCCTAACTATGGGATTATATATATATATGTGTGTGTGTGTGTGTATGTGTGTATGTGTGCGGAATACATACCATACCAACACACCCTATCCCCCCGTTTCCTGCTGCCCATCCGCCGCCCATCCGGGGTATCGCAACCAAGCAAGGCACTCGATAAGTAACAGACGGGACAGCTGGCTGGCCGCTGCTGTCAGCCACCTTCTCTTCCTCCTCCCCTTAACCAACCCCCCCCCCCCCCCCCCCCCCCCCCACCCCCCCCCCCCCCCCCCCCCCAAAAAAAAAAAAAATTAAAAAAATTTCTCCTCTCAAATCTAATCCACTGCCCTGGCGCCATTAAAATAAGAAAACAAGAACCAAATCTGCTACAAAATTAAACCGAACCGAAACGTCTCGCAACGCACACACATACACACAGTAGAGAGACAGATAGAGAGATAGATAGTCGCCTGCTCAGACAGGGAGAGACGAAAAATGATGCTCCCAAAAGAAAGAAAAAACCGGAAGAGACAGAAAACAAACTCCTGACGCCGCCCAGCCGCCCGAATGAGCGCCCTCCCCCCCCCCCCCCCCAAAAAAAAAAAAACACTAACTCGGCCAATCCCAAAGAGGGCCGTTTCTTTCTTTCTTTCTTTTTTTTTTCCTTTTCTTTCTTGGTCTCAGATCGTCAACCCAATCCCGACGGCGAGCCCGACAGCCCAGACGACGGCAGCGATCCGGGGCCTCAGGGCACCGACGCCGTCCTCATCCCCGCCCCCGCCGGCGCCCGTGGCAGTGGCGGTGGCCGGGCCGACGCCGACGCCGGGGGTGATGACGGTGGTGGGGCCGAAGGGGTAGCGCAGGGTGAGGGAGCCGACCTGGACGCCGTCCGGGCCGATGGTGACGGTCTCGCCGCCGACGACGGTGGTGGTGGTGCCGGTGCCGGTGTGGCCGGGGGCGGTGCGGCCGGGGGCGCCGGCGGCGGCGGCGTCGGGGCCGACGGTGTAGGTGGTGTTGCGGATGACGACGACGGAGGCGCCGATCTTGGTGATGGTGGCGCCGCCGACGAGGGCGTACTGCGTGTCCTGCGGGCCGGCGGCGTGCGTGCCGCCGAGCGTGACGTCCCCGTCGTGCGCCGTGATGCCGCCCGGGCCGAGCGTCACCACGTCGTCGTCGACGGTGATGACGGTGCTCTCGGGCGCCGTCAGCTCGTACGTCAGCGTCGTCCCGTGGACGACGAAGACGGAGCTGCCGATGGCCGTGATGAGGTCGCCACCGGCGACCACCACCTCGGTGGGCGACGGGAACGCGGGGAGCGGGAGGGTGTGGGAGCCGCCGGCGATGGTGGTCGGGCCGACGGTGAAGGTGCGGCCCGAGACGACGGCGGTGGTGGTGGTGGGCCCCAGGGTGAAGGTGGAGCGGCCGATGACGGCGACCGAGGAGGAGACCACGACGGGGACGCCGTTCAGGTTGGTGCTCGTCGGCTCGGGGAGGTAGATGCCGCCGGTGGCGGACGGGCGGTCGATGGTGGCGCCGCCGCCGACCACGCGGGTCGGGTCGATGGTGAAGGTCTGGCCGGCGACGATGACCACCTGGGTCGGCTGGGCCGGGTTGTCGCGGATGGTGTGGCCGTTGATGACCACCGCGGTGGGCTGTACCGCCACCGAGATGGGCGTAGGGGTTGGGCGCTCTGCCGACTTGGAGCCGCCGCCCTGGGGCCCGCCCGGCGAGTCGTAGGCGGGCGACGAGTTCGGCGCTTGGGTCGTCGGGCTCGCGTGGTCGTCTCGTGTCTGGGCGCCTTGGCTGACGCCGTAGTCTGGCCGGGTGATGGTCGTGAAGATGACGGCCGGGTTCTTGTCCGTCGTGAGGAAGACGACCGAGGGGGTGATGCTGGTCTGCAGGCCGAAGCCATAGCCCTGGGTCGTCGTGGTGACCTCGCAAGTGCGGTACTCGGTGCCCGCGCCCGTCGACGCGCAGACGGAGATGGTCAGCTTCGGCGGCGTCACGGGGACAACACACGACGAGGTCGGCCCGGGTATCGAGACGGGCGGGTACGGCGGCGTGTAGTCCTCGGGGTCGCCGTACCAGGTGATGGTCGTTGTGTGGACGACGGACCAGCTGGTAGGGGAGCCGTCCAGGTCCGACGGGTTGCAGTAGTAGATCGAGCCAGAAGGCTTGACCGTAAATGTCTGGTTTTGGGGCCGCGTCGACGTCGTAAAGGTCGTGTCTCCGGGCAGGACGGTGCCATAGCCCAGGTCTATCGTCTCGGTTGTCGCATACGTTGGCGAGAAGGTCGAGCCCTTGGGCGCGCTGCCCGGAGGTCCTCCGCGTGGAGGACCGCCGCGCGGCGGCGTTGGCTCGGCGCCCTCCTGCGCCGTGGCTGTGGAGGGTGCCGACTGGGCCGGGGCGTAGGTATACCCGGGATTCTCAGCACTGGAACCCCCTCCTTGCACTCCGGTGGGCTGGACACTAGTGGACGACGTCGGCGTGTCTTCTGGTGGCGGTTCTCTGTGCGTCGCCGAGCCGGGCGCCATTGAGCTCCCCGTCGGCTCCGCGGTGCGAGACGGGGCCCGCGTATACGTCGTCAAAGACCCTTCCGGTCCGAGCCCACCGCCCTGCGTCGTCTGAGGGGAGGATTCTGGAAGAGCCCCCGAAACCCCTTCTGCAGCATCCCCGCGCTGCTCCGAGGGCGTCGCCGCGATTGCTACCTCGGATGAAGGCTGCGTCTGCGACAGCACTTCGATTTGGCTCGACGTGCTGAAGCTGGCGGCGCCAGTGGCACCCCGGAGTGTGTCGGAAATCTCATCCTGGCGCCGATGGTGGTTACCTGCCGGTAACTGTCAGCGCCAAAATAAATAAATAAATAAAAAATAAAATAAAATAAAATAAAAAATCCAATAATCTTCTCTGACTGACTACAGCCTCCTTTATGTCTGGTGGTGGTGGATGCTGACCTCCAAGGGCGTTCTCGAATCCGAGCCCGGCGAGCACTGCGAGTGAGAGCAGCACTCTGCCACCCCCGACCATGCTGTGCTTGCTCGGGGCGAGCTCTCTCTCTCTCTCTTTCGTGCTTTACGCGGTGCCGCTGTGGCAGACTGAAGCTTCCCGATACAACCAACAACCCTTACCAACTTCGCCAAAGCATTTGAGTTGCTGCGAGCCCAGATCTGTGATCACCAAAATCTCCTAACCATCGCGCCGGGTAGTGGAATCATGAGACTTATCTGGCGAATGTGGAAAACGCGGCGAAGAAACGCCCCGTACGAAGTAAGTTAGCGTCGGTAGAGCGACCTTGGCAAGAAAAGCCGGGGAATTGAGCTGGGGAGGGAGAGAAGGGGGGGGGGGGGTTCCCGTCGCGACGATCTACAAGTAGTGTAGGCCAAGATCCGAGACAACAAGAGCGACAAAATACAGCAGGCCGCAGGCCATCAGCCACCGCGCATCGGAATAACCGTCCAATTTGTAATGACGACTCCCTAGTGCACGCAGGAGTGAGCAATTCGCTGGTTTGAGTTAGTTACACCCTGGCTAACGGCCCGTATGTACGGTAGCTCCGTGCAAGCAATGTATGTACGGACGTATTCCGTACTCCGTGGTAGTTAACTATAGTGTACTCTGTAGCGTGTGTGTACTGCACAGTACGCACATGCACAGGGGACAGGCGAAGGGTGTGTGGATGAGAAGGTTTTACAGGGCAATTTGCGTGCTGTCTTGATAATAGCCTGCTGTGGGACGGTTTCATTTACCGTGTGTGCTGCAATTGCGGTCGTGTTGAAAGCTGCCCCGGCAAGGCCACGAGGGCAGCGGTCGTGGAAGAGAGAGATCCGGGGACAATCATCCGTAGTGTACACTACACTAGTGTAGGAAGCTCGTGCTGCCAAGGGCCGATGGATGAGCAAGGGGCCTAGTGTAGTGTACTGTGTATATGAGGATCTCTCATGCACATGGATATCCCTGCCCGGACCACCCTCTCCAGGGGGGCGGGACTTGGGTGAATTCCCGATTTGCCCATGACTCGGCAGGAAACGAACACGCCAGCTGCCAGCTGGTTGGTCAGTTGGCTGGTTATAAGGGGGAGATCAAGACGCAAGAGGCTGGACAAGCCTCGGAGCTTGTGCTTGATCTCGAGGCGCCTTTGCTTCGCCAGGCTCGAAAGCTTTATCAATTTTGTGAGTGGATTTTGTGGACGGAGTAGCATGCAGACTCTTCGCACGTCACGTTAACTCCTTCGTGTGCCCCGGATGAGGAAAAACCCCCCAGCGTTCATCGTAGAATGCGGATGCGAAGCCCAGGTCGCTGACTCGTTTATCAAGAGCCCCCAGCCCGTGGTTCAGTGTAACGGAAGAATTGATAGAAGAGTGCCGAGAGCCACTGAGAAGGAGTCGGGCCTTCCGTGGACGCTTATCTCAACCGCTCTCTAGCAGCACATTTGTCTCTGTTCAGCCGTCTCCAGGTCCGTTTCCTGTGCGTGTAGCAACATGTGCATGTAGGGATAGTGTGGATGCATGTACTCCGTACGCGTGCATGTTGTGTGTATGCACGTATTGCACTGTACATACACAGCAATCTTCTCTCGGTCGAGCAAGTCGTCAGATCTATCGATTCAACAACAGATCTGCAGACCTCGTGGTGGAGTCGGATAAGCCACGCAGAAAGGAGAGTGGTCAGGCGTGAGCGAACAATTTCGGTAGGTTGATGCCAATCGACGAGCACCATGCCCGCAGTAATTCGTGTACAACACAAAGAGTCCTTGGTGATTTGTATTGTGCGCAGCTCACAGCGCCCTTTCTGGTGCCACAGCACTGATCGTCGCCATGGCGCTCGGCGATGTGGGCCGTAGCAAGGGGGAAGAGGGGTGAGAGGGGGCTTGGGGGCAAGCCAGGGCATCTTCGGCAATTGGTGACCTTACGGAAGGGGAAGCTGGGGCTGCCGGCCAGACGGCAGGTGAAAATCGGACAAGTTGGCGCAAACTCGATCTGCGCTCCCGCTGCTTGTCGCTTGTCTTGGTGGGCGTCGGCATGGTGTTTCGAACAGAACGAAGAGACCGAAAATGAGCCGGGGTATGCATAGTTAACGGCTCGACTTCAGAGACCCCATTTCTTCCCCGCGCACTACACTTGTCCGTACACAATAGTTTATACGGAGGTACGTAACTATGTACATCCGTACACGAAGTACGGATCCCTACAGGTACTGCGTATAGGAAAAGTCAACAGGTCGATGCCATGAATGTTCTGGAATGCCAGACGTAACTCACCTGCGCAATGAAATATGAAGCAGTCAGTGTATGGACAAGCATATGCTCAATAACGAGTTAGTGGGCATTGAATATGACCCAACTGTGGGAGACGATCGGATGAGAAAAAGGTCTAGAGTCCGCCTAAACAGGAGCTTCGGTTGCACAACGACCGCTCCGCAGCGGACGACGGCACCGCAGAAGCGAGCAAGGGCTCAAGGGCCAACACCTTCCCCGACCTCCGGTCCAGTCGGCCACCACCAGCTTTATATCAACGTCGGTACGAATCCGCCATTGTCGCTTCGAAACAGTGGGGACGCGAAAACTACTCGGCTTACGTTCGAGACTGCACTCCATTGTCGAGCTGAGAGCGAGTTCGAAACGGCAGGTCACAGTGTCGTTTACGGGTCGGCAGAGCCAACGCGCGATGCCTGGCTGATCGGATGGTGACTCGTGCCAACGGACAGCCAGGGAGACGGGAGATTCTCGACCTCTCGGAGGACGGGAAATGGTATGCGGATGGCTGTGGGCGGTTTCGGTTCCCTAACAAGGGATATCTGTCAGGCGGGGAGAAGTCGGCTTCCGTCCCGTCACGAATATCGAGCGGTGCGGTCAAGACCGGGCCACCGTTTCCGTCGCCGGGTCTATTCTTTCCTTCTTCCCGCCAGTTTCTTTAGTATTGTATGTACGGAGTGATTTCTTCCTTGCAACTGCGCGGGTTGCGACCCAGGAGGATGACGGGTCAGTAACGGTACCCGACGACCGAGCCCGTTACGCAGACTCGCTTGCCCGAACGGAGCAGTAAGCTGAAGCTGGATATGGCGAGCGCTTGATTGGGTGTGCCGGCAAAAATAATTGGTACTGGATTTAGCCAGAGTGTCGTCACCCTCTCGCTGCCCTTTCTCAGTGGTAAAATAGATTACTCTGCCGTGTCCGTTGCATCCTTCATGCCAGTTCAGGACATTCCCTCTTTCGATTGTCGCCTCCCGGATTGCCGCTTGGCTGGGAGAAGGCTGCCTTCACCGCGGTCGATATTTGGCCAATAAATGTGCGCCGCCAACAGTTTGATAGCGAGCCGGCCGTCATTTCTCGAGAGGGGG
>NW_027192594.1:141019-183688 GCF_042370625.1 Thermothelomyces heterothallicus | reverse complement strand
GGGGGGGGGGCCAATCTTGATGTCCGCCATTGGTGCGCTAGCAGCCATCGAGCGCATTGTTGGCTTCGCAGCCCGCCTCGAAAGCCGGCTTCAGTGAAAATGGGCATCCAGTGCGGCGTCGGGTCGACAGTTGCAAACTACAATGTCAGTCTCCTCCATGGCCTTCTCTCCCCAGCGCAGCAAGGAACGCAAGTGCTGCAGATTCCGGGGTGCTGGGTGCGGTGTGGCCAAGACATTCTTCCCCTCTCGCTCTCAGCCGGCATTTGTGGTACCAAGTGGGCGGCATCCCACTTCCAAGCGAGGGTTCCCCGCAATTATTGTCTTCCTGCGGCACTCCGTTTGACGCTAGTAACGTGCTTTTGAATCGGCCCTGCTCCTGCTGACCAGACAGAAATTTTTTTGTTTCGATTTTTGTACGTTTTTTTCCCTTTCTTTTCGAGTGATGCAGAACGCCAGGTCAGGACGTGCATTCTGGGCCTGGCGTCTGATGACAAGGCAACGACCCGGTCGGCTTCTGCGATCTTTGAAATTTCTAGTATCAGACCGTCTCTTCCTGTAGCTGTCGTTTGGGGCTGGAGAGAGGGTCGCCGATAACTAGTGGGCGGGCCTTGTCTGGGGTTAGCCTCGCAGCTCGTGTCGTATCAAGACAGAATCTGCATAACTACTCTGTACACAGGATTTCGTACATACACTACAAGAGTAAAATGGTAGGCGTGCGGCGGAGGCACGGGCTGAAATGAGCGAGTGAGGGTGCGCATCAGGCGGAAGAGAGGCCTTGGCGCCTTATCGAATCGCCTAACCTTATTCGGACTTGTTCATCCGATTAACTACCAGCCAGCCGCATCGTCGGAATGCCAACGCCGCAGCCTACACATGTACTCCGTAGGAGCTGTGCGAATTCACGTATATCTGCACCTTGTAGTGCCTGATAGTGAGGGCAGTGTAGTGTCGGGAATCGCAACCACAGGGGCGAGCCGGGCTGGTGTTACCACGTGCCGGTCAAAACCGATGGTGAGCGCCGTATGTACCTATCTTATATACTCCGTACGGTACTATGTACAGTACACGAGGACAAGTACCGAGTGCTCCATAAGTGTTCTGATTTGCCAGTGTTCCGAAGAGACCAAGGCATGGTCTGCGAGAGGCGTGCGGCGTGCGAAAAGCGACCTTTTCCCGGATTACTTCGTGGCTCTGAGTGCGAAATTAAAGATGCCCCTGCGAATTACAGTCTTGGTTGTTTTTTCCCTTTCCTTTCCAACCCTGTGTGCTGCGCAGTGTCTGTCGGGACTGCCGAGTTCGAATTGTTGGGTGTGCGTGCACCCGCCCGCGCTCGACGCATATGGGTCGCGATCTACAGACGAGGTTTCCACAAGGGAAAAAGAAAAGATGAATGGGAAACCGAGAAAGGATTTTGGCCTTGGAGAACAGGGCTACTCCGAGAACGTGACCGAACCGCGCGGAGGCGAACACAGCAGTATTCATATTCCGTAGTGTAAGACAGTAGCTATGTCGTCCTGCGTGCTGTTCTATGTGTAACTAATCCCTACTCCGAGAGTTTCATCGTCTTGCCGGTCTGCTGTCTTCGTTTTCGGTGGGCGGAGAAGCACAACAGAAATTTGGGAGGGGGCCTGAAACCAAATCGGCATTTCGTCGCGATGACCTCCGCCCGTTTTTCTGGGCGAGCTGTTTAGCCAGCAACCAAGCCCCTGTCATGCCTCCCTGGGTCCCTTGCCATCGAGGAGAGTCCAGGGGTGGGGTGGGATGAGCAGCATTCTTCCCAGGGGTTTTCGGTTTGTGAGGTGGAGCCGGGGCCCAGTGCTTACCGCAGAAAGGGAAACTCAACTGGAAAGTCGAGGTCCATTCCGTGCACCCGCGACCGGGCTCCTGCTAGCAACTTGTCGGTTCTGCAGGCCCGCCCGCGCGTCCTGAGCTGGCCACATCTGGAAACTGGCCGTCCGGTACCTGCCAGTTCCAGAGCCTATCGGACTCGAGGGTGAAGCGAGGCCGCAACTCGATTGAGCTTGCCTGAACGAGGACAGTATAATCCGTAGACTACACTAGTTATCGGAAGATAAATTCAACAATTCCAGCGACGGGCTTCTTGAGGCCCCTCTGCCAATCCCGGAGCCCGGTCCAGTCCACGGATCCTGCTTCTGCACGCGCCGATCTTGCCTGCTTGAAGAGCAAACCCCCAGAAAACTCCATGAAGGCAAGACATCTTACCCAATCTCGTCTCAACCCACCTGCCGCCCCCAGAAAGGTTCCGTTTTCCGCCGTTGCATTCCTCGTTCCACGAGACGCTGCACCCGCAGGCCTGGTTCCTCTTTCGCGCCTAACAGTGTGTGTGCACTGCACGACTCCGTCACTGCCGCCATTGCTTTTGCACACCCATCTTCCGACTCTGCGTCGCCCGCCTGCAGTGACCGAGGACATCGCCGTCAGGTCGATCCCTCAACCAACCACACACGCGGTTGTCTCACTCCCAACCTCCCTTCCCCGCGACCGCTCTCTGTTGGCCGGCATGGACTGAGAGCCGGGCTCGATCTGCGCAGTCCAACCTCACCTCCCTCCCCGTCCACGTCGACCCGATCCGTCACACTCGGCGTGCGACCGCTTCTCGATCCCCGCTGACACGCTCGGCAGCTCATGGCACACCGACACGGCGCCCCAAGCGTCTGAGGACCTCTCCTCCTCTGGTGACAGGACGACTCCGTTGACTGCGCGCAGTCTGGGCCCTGGGTGCTGCAACAATGCGGTTGCCCTACCTCGGCGCCGCTGTCGTCCATGACGTGCTGCTGCTGCTCTCCGTGTCGCACCTGGTGACCGCCCAGACTGCTGCTGCCGACTCCGCTGCCGACTCCGATTCCCCGACTCCTAGTCCGCTCTGGATCCAGCCGTCGGGCGACTGGTGCGTTTCGCTGTCTCCTCTACCTTTTCATCCTTTGGGCCCCCTTCCTTCCATGGCCGCGCGTGTGCCGCTGACCAGCCCGGCAGGTATGGCATAGACGGGACCTGGTCAAACTTCGCTTTCTACATCGGCTCGCCCGCTCAGGTAGTGTATCTGACCGTTGCCACCGCCCTGTCCGAAATCTGGGTTATCTCGACCGGTGGTTGTGTTCCAGGTAAGCCGTCTCTCCCTCTGAGCGGCCGGGGCTGCTGGCGGCGGGGGTATTGACCGAGCATCCAGTTCAACTATGTATCGATGCCCGCGGCGGAGTGTTCGACTCATCGCAATCCGAAACATGGAAACCACTGGGCAGTTGGCAGCTGGGCATGAACTATACCGGCATGGGTGGCAACGGAGACTACGGACTCGAGACCTTCGCCTTCGTCAACAGGGTGACGCGCTACACAACCGCCATGGACGACGTGCTGGTGGCGGCCATCAACGACACCGACTATTACCAGGGATACATCGGCGTCGGTGTAACCCAGGGCAGGTTCGGGACGAATCTCACCAACCCTTTCATTTCGCAGTTGGTCGAAACGTACGGGACCATCCCGAGCCATGGTTATGGATACACAGCGGGGGCCTACTACCGAGATGGTAAGCCGCCTTTATACCTGGTCCCCGAGGGCTCAGGCCTCTGTGTTTGCTAACGCAGCCGTTCTTTCCCCTCTTCTCTTCAGACGGTACGAATGGTGGCACAGTAGCGTCCTTGACATTGGGAGGCTATGATACTCTGAGATTCAAGCCGCACAAGACGAAATTCTCCCTTGAGCCGGTAACACGGCTGCCCTTTGTGCGGCTCCGCGGCATCACAGCCGAGGTCCCGACGCTTGACGATGCGCCCACGGGAAACTGGACGTCGACGACGAAACAGCTTGTCAAGATGGAGGATTCGATCATCGCCATCATCGACTCGTCGACACCGTACCTCTGGCTTCCTACCGAAGTGTGCGAGCGCTTCGCCTCGGCCCTGAAGTTGAAATGGAGGGAGGATCTGGGTCTCTACGTCTTCTCCGACGGCGCCCAGTACACTCATTACCAGTCCGACGCGTCGCTCACGTTCACCTTCTCACTTTCCAGCTACCAGAATGCCGACAACTTTGGGCAGCCTCTCAACACACCCGGGGTTGTCAACATTACCCTCCCATCTGCCGCATTTGCGCAGCTCCTCCGGTACCCCTTCAAGAATGTAATCCAGTGGGGTGACTCGAGTGTGCCGTATTTTCCCTTGAAGCGGTCGACCAAGGAGGTGAACAACAACCAGTACATTATCGGGCGCACGTTTCTTCAGGAGGCATACATCATCACCAGCTACGACAGGGGGACTTTCTCGGTTCACCAGGCCCTGTTTCCCCAAAACTCAACGAACAACTATACGCTCGAGGAGATCACGCGTCCGATAGACAGCCCCTATCCAAAGTACGAAAGCGATCCCTCGCCCAGTGAGGGATTGAGTACTGGCCAAACGGTGGGTATCGTCGTGGGTGCCTTCATTATTGGCAGCATCGCCGCTCTCGTTCTGTGGTTCTGCCTCTCTCGCAAACGGAAGGAGAGACGCAAGGAGAAACAGAAAGAGGCGCCCGGACAAGAGGAGGAGAACAATGACGCTGCTCACAAGGAGGAGGAGGACGAGGACGAGGAAGAACCCCAGAGCCCAATCAAACGGATGTTGACAAAGATCATCCGGAAGAAACGGTCAAGGAGGCCGGTGTCACAGCAAACGAACGAGACCAACGCGGGACCAGCTGAGGTTGGAGCCGACGCACAACACCAGGTTTTCGAGATGCCCGTGCCGCCTGAACCCGTCGAGCTGGATAGCCACGACCTCGGAGACGACGACAGCGATTTTGGCGGTGACAGCACGCCGGGGATGAGCCAATACGAGATCACCAGACGAAAACTGGATCGCCAGCTTCAGGGGCCCGTGCCGACCTATACCCCCACAGTCACAATTCCCCCGGCGCCGGTGCATGGGAAGTCGATGCATGACCCGAGCCCTGTGGCTCATTACCGGCCACCCGAAGACCCATCACCAACGTCAACGCCGACGTATGCGAACGGCGGCTCACTCCCCGGCACCCTCCCATCCCCGTTGACGCCACATGGCGACTGGCCGAATCGAGGGTTCGACCTCCCCTCACCGATGACGATCCCTCCCCAAACCAATCTACTCCACGCATCCTCCAATGTGTCGGATCACAACTACTCGCCCGTCTCCCCCCATTCACCGCATTCGCTACATTCACTACATTCACCGCACACCTATGCCCCGTCGTCCATCACCCGCTCAGGCTCGGATGTGTCTCCTACTACACCGACCGGATCGGTGCAGTTACCAACCCCAGCAATCCAACGAACTCCCATCGACTCATCACGGGTGGTATGCCTGGGTCCCCTACCGGAGAACGTACCGCTACCGCGCCCGCAACGATCCATACCACGTATAGTAACCCCGAGTCATCCTTCGGCTATGCCCAGGGAAAACACCGAAGCCGGACCGGCCTATATGCAGACGCAGGACCTCCATCTCCCCCAAACTCCGGGACACCATCGATCGCTCACACAGGCCTCGACGGACACGCTTGGTAGTGACTATACTGTCGAGGAAGAGACGCGTCTCAGGGCCGAGAATTCGACCGCGAGACCGCAAACCATGGGACAGGAGCACCAGCATGAGAGTCACGACCACGACATACCCCGCAGCCCCTGCAGCATGGAGCGCATAGAGGCTGGCTCGGAGCTCGTCCACGTGCCACAGGTGGCCGAGAAGCGGTATAGCTGGGAAGATGACCAGGGCGACAGCCTCAGCTGACCAAATCCTGCGGTCACTGCATGACGACGACTTTTGCGCGACTCGATAATTCCGATTCCTCTTTTCTTTTTCTCTCTCTCCAACTTACTACGTCGACTATCGTATATATTACGGAATCCTTGGGGTCTGCGCGTTTTGTATATGGTCAGATCACCGCCACGACTGGTGCTTTTCTTTCCCGTTTCCTTTTTTTTTTTCCCTGAAATACAATGGGAGCGAGGAGTTTTGGAGTTTTGTTTCCGCCAGCGCGAAATGGAAAATGGTAGGATATGGGCGGAATGTATGCTGTGCTTTGTCGTTTTTTTGTTTCATTTGTGTTCGAGGCGTTGGCACCGACCTAATCTTTGCGGGCGGATGGCGCAAGAGGGAGAGGGATGGGGCCGAATGCGGCGAAGTCTATGTGCCAGGCAATTGTGTCTCTGTGTAGATTGGGTTCTGAGGCACCAGGAGTTGTAGGGGATACCAAATGGTGGGACGGTATGCTTAAAGCGGAGCAAGTACCGGTGGCGGAACAAGCTTGGCCTCAAATCCCGGGTCAAGGAACAGCTGAGGTAGAAGGAAAAAGACCGCAACTGTACATATCCGCCAGTGGAAAGAGTAAGTGGAGATACGATACGCCCAACTGAAAAGCTTTGCGGCGAACTCGACATGCTCGACGTGCCAGGAAGGCGGTTTAGTAATGTGCATTCTATGATGGCCGGGACTTCGCAGGCAGCGTTGCATATCCGGTGTTCCGTCCGAGTTGCTCGCTCCCGAATATGTCCAGGACCTTTGTACTCACTAAGCTTACATAGCTCACCTCGCCATATCCTCCTTCTCTTAACAATTACTATTCGCCAAGGCCTTGTCACGAACGATATGGGACATTCCGGAGGCAATCGCGAGCTCAGAGGACAATTGCCGCACCCTTCCACCACCATTGACAAGCTATACTGTTCAGGGAAACGTCGTACGATTTCCCATGCACACGCCAGAGGATAATGACATTCATGGCTAGCTCAAGAAGCTGCCATCCAGCGTTGCTGGGGGAAGTGGATTGCAATCTCTGGATCAGGTCACGAGCCGAGTGCGGCGCTGCCCCGAAAACGTCACGACTTCCCAGTGAACATGAACCGTCTCTCCATCAATGCGCTGCCTCTCCATACGCCTGGCCAGTCAAAAGGCTGAGGGAAAAAAGGCCCTGTCGTCTACCTGGTTTCGTAGCTCATTTCCTTGCCTGTCCATGACAGTCCCTTGCCGCCAAGGCAAAACGAAACCCCTTATTCCGTCCCCGGCGCACCGGAACTCGCCGAAAGGTCACGGTATGATGATCTCTGTGCCGGCCTCAAGGGTGAGAACATTCAACTTTCTCCTTCTCCCATGGGTTCTCTATCGGCCTCGAACTGCAGCGCATTCCTCCTTGGTTCACTTTACCACGCCTCCTGCCAGAGAGTAACATTCGTCGGATTGCCGAGCCACTTCTCGGCCGCCTCCTTGTCGGCACACACCTTGGTGAGGACCAGCACATCTAACAGAGCGTTGCGCACCGAGGTAGGCATGCGTCCGGCGTTGCCGCAGATCATGACGATAGGCTGCTGGCGCAGCAAGACGCCGACCTCGGCGGCGTATTTGCGGATCAAGTGCTGCACGTAGTTCTTGTGGGCGTCGTACTGGACAGGGTAGAGTGTCTCAACGGCAGCCGCGAGGAGGGTGCCGTCTGTCTTGGAGCTGGGCGTGATCGAGAAATCGGTGGCAGTCGTCTTGGGGTCCGGTTCGATTTTATCGCGCGAGAAGGCCGGATAAACCTTTACGTTGGGGTAAGAAGACCATTCGCGCGCAAAGTGGTAATCGGCGTCGCGGTTGCGGCAGCCGAAGAACAGGAGAGTGTCACCCGCGCCATCGAAGCAGCCGCGCTCCTGGATGACGGCGCGGATCGGGGCAACACCGGTGCCAGTTCCGATGGCGATCAGGGGCCGTTTCGCCGCCGCGAGGTTCGGGACCAGGTTCGCGCTCGATGGCTTCAGGCGGACTCCTAACTTAGTGCCGAGAGCAAGGTGTTTGAGGTAGCGGGAGCAGAGGCCCTGGCGCGGCTTGCGGATGATGGTCTTGTACTCAACCAAGGCAACAAGGATCTCAATCTTGAAGTGGAACTTGTGGTTGACCTCGGTTAGACTTCCACCCCCATTACAGACGCTGAATTCGCGACCGCGAATGACTGGAAAGAGATCAAGAACCCGGCTGAACGGGATCCGAACGCCGGCGAAATCTCTCAGCAGCTCGAGGATGGTCCGCCTAGGGCGGCATGTATAGTCATAATACTCCTGCTCATTCCCCGGCTCCACAAGTTCCAAGAGCCGTTCCCGCTCCCTCGGGTCTTTGGTGAAATGGACCAATTCCCTGATGAAGCTTCGCTTGGGAACCGCGGTAATGTCCAAGTTGTGAGTCAAGAGGAATCGCAGAGTGGTGACGCGATCGTCGTCGATATAGACGCCTCGAGGAACCGCGGAAAGCCGGACAAGTCGGTCCGCTTGCGATTCCCAACCCATCAAGCGGATCAGCTCGTTCACATCTTCTGGGTAGTTTTTGGGCCAGATGACGAGGGTTAAACTGCCAGTAAACTCGGAGAGCCTCCTATAGGCTCTTTCATCCAGTTCCAAATCCAAAGCGAGATGACGGACATCTTGCCAGTGGTCCGGGGGTGTCACTCGGTCATTTCGTATCAGCGTGGCGCGGTAGGTATCGGGAATAGGCAGCAAGCCTTGTGGCGGAGAATCGAGGATCTGCGGACTTAGTTTCTCAAGGAGGTACTTCTCCGGGTGGTCCTTGAGCTGGTTGTTCTTGTCCAACAGGTCGAAAGCTCGGGGGTCATCTCGCTCATATGCCGCGTCTCGACGGGCGAGGTCGCCAGGAAACGTAGTTTGCAGCCGTATCCAGTCCTCCTGCGTCCGTTCCGCGGCAGATTGGGGTTGGTCCACGTGGGAGCGAGCAGCGCTCATGGTACGGGTGGCCGAAAACCTGCGCTCGTCGTCGATCAGTGACGGTGCACTTACGGTGCCATCGTGCGTTGCGCCGGCAATGCCGGTGTCCATGGTCGACAGCAGCTCAATAGGATACTTGGGCGGGAGTATGGCGTCGTCGGGTATAGGAGGGATCGAGGGTGGCAGGGGGTAGTCGACGAGCAGAGTTTTCTTGAGCTCCTCGTACCACGGCAGGTAAATGCTGTCGATACTGGTGACATCGGGTGGCGTCAGTGTCAATGCACTGAAAAGTGATGGGAACTAGAGATTTGCTCGACCCCATTGCAAGCCCAAGTGCTTGCCAGAAGTTGGCCGATCAAGATGCTTACCCGTTATCGTGCCGCTCGTCTCCTTCCCCGGGTCTGAAAAACTCGGTCGCGCCGAGTTGGAGGAGTCTCGCTCGTAACTTCCTCGCAGCCCAGTTGAACCTATTGAGTTCAACTTTGTTAGTGAAATAACAGCAGAAAAGGAAAAAGAAAAGGAACAGACTAATAATAATTAAAAAAAAACAATTTTATTCGGAGTTAACTCCCTGATTACCGCACAGGCGTATGGCCCGGGACGGTAACCGACTTATGCGCTTACTTTTGATAGGAACTGTCTCCTAGGCCGAATATCGTAAACCGCAGCGAGCGGAGGCAGTTTGTGTTGTTGAGCTTTTCGCGCCTGAGGTTTTTCCAGAACTTGAGCGTGTTCTTGGGCATGTCGCCCTGCCCTGTTGTTGACGTGACAAAGACGACGAGCGATGTGCGGAGGAGGTCTGCCTGTTTGCATCATTGTTAAACCACTGCTTGCCGGCAGCAGAGCTGCGGTGGAGGTGCAGAGGCAACACACCAGCTTGAAGCTATCCATCTCGTCCACCGTCGTCTGAAAGTGCAGCCTCTCGGCTGTCTTAGCCAGCTCTCCCGCAATATCCTCCGCGTTCCCAGTCTCGCTTCCATACAGCACGGCCATGCTCCTGCCCTCAATCACCGCGGGCTGCACCGCCCGTTCGGATTCGCCAAAGCCATCCATGTGTTCAACTCCAAACAGGTTGGCGAGTACGCAGTCCGTAAAACCGACTCGGGCCCCGAGCCTCCGACAGCGCAACCCAATACAACTCCCTCTGCCTCCTGAACACCAGAAACTTGGCAGAGCCTCTACCACGCAGAGTGTCAATACGTCAAACCAGGGCCCAGAACAACGTTGGAAACCTCGAAACCGATCCCGTATGTAATGTGATTGGGGTGAGTAGTGCGCGATTCGTCCTTTATAAGCTGACTGTCAACAGCAAGACTGTCGTCCGCTTTGAGGTGGCGACCTCGAAAAGCCCTCGCGAATTTTGGTCTAGCGAAGAGCGGGAGGGGCACAGGGCCACTAAATGCTGCTGGTTTTTGCTAGAAGTCAAGCCAATGTTAAGTCCAGTGCTTGGGAGTCCAGTAAATCTGCATGTGGCTTTCTCGACGGCAGGCCTTCGGATTCCGCTTGGTAAGTTATCCTGCATAATCCGTTCAAAGCTTCGGAACGGCGATTCCCTTATCAAGTCGCAAGTGGGGCATTCCGGTCCCGACACCGGCCGCTCTCTCTTGGGCACCGGCTCGGTGCGCCGACGGACGGAAGCTTCGGTTTCGACGGGGCTATGGGTGACAGGCACCACAGGCCATTCCACTGCAGTAGTCCGTACTCTGCTCTGTATGTACTGTACCTTTGTACCCTAAAGTAGGTAAGGTACTTGAGGTACACTAGGGCGGTTTGCCCGCCTGTCGCCTTTCGTCATAATTGGCCATATGATCTTGTCAGTCAACGAAGGCTGAAATTGCAGCGTAGTGCATTTTACGAGATTTTGAAAATTCTGCCTGAGGATGGATGGTCTTTCATTCTCAAGGGTCTTCCAAAATCGCAGGTCCGCAATGAGAAGGCCCCGACATAAAAACCATTGGGGCTGGACCGCATGAGTCTAATGGAACCGTTTGGATGGAAATGGAAGTTTGCCTAGCTGCCCCACCGGAGCTGGTGGCCCACACACCAACAATAGCCTTACGGCAAAAGGGTAGTGTAGTACTTTGAGGTTCCTTCAAAGTATTGTACCAATCTCCTGTCTCTCCAGTAGTAAGGTAGTTTGAAGCCTCAACGCACAGCGATGGATGTATGATCTGGTGCACGAAGCACTAAATTTCCCATCCTGCGTGCAACCTTGGCGGGCCGGTCCGCATCCTCCGGTATGGCCAGCAGTCAGGATTGTCGGAAGTTCATATTCAAAGTCATGTTTGGAGTCTAAGCTAGACCCTTTCAGGTTCTCAGGAAAGATGGCTGATCTGGCGACCCGTCATCCACCTGAGATAAGAATGAATCAGTCTGACCTGTTCCAAGGTTTTCCATGTGAGATTAAACCCTCCGTTTCCTGCTCGGTTGGGTTTCCCGAGCACAGGCAGCATATATATGAAGCAGTTTGATGCCTTTGGTCGCGCGCTATCTAGTGTCTTTGTGTTCTTTTTAGCCGAGGCGGTGTTGCGTCGTTTACCAGCCGTTCTTGAGAACAGGGCCCAGGAAACGCTGCTCTTCCAAGGGTCAGAGCAAGAGCAAGGGCAAGGCCTGGGTGTTCTGAACAACGGCGCTTACTTCGATTGCCTCGTTTTGCCAGAAGAGAAATTAGCGCTACACTTCTACTCTTACTAGATTGTACACGTATGGCAAGCTTGGCCAAAATTCATCTCTTATCTAACTTACCTCCCCAAGGTGCGTCGGTTTGGTTTTAGAACCTGGTACCTCTTACCCAACCGACCCACACTCTTTCCACGGGTAACTCGCTGGTTCGCAGCTTCTTGGGGGCTCTGTGCCTGTCGCGGCAAGCCCAACACGGCACTAGGAGAGACCGCTTGGACCTCCAATACTTCGTGCGTTTCAAAAAAGTAAGTTCGAGCATCCAAAAGACCAACGCGAACTATATCGATGTGTCGCATACAGACCAGTTGACAGACCAACGCCTTCTAAAGGTCTATTGGCGGGATCACCCCAAAGGTTCCTTCAGCGCACTGCTCGCAACTACAACGAAAGCAGTGACGCCAACTGCTGTTTCAATCTCGAAGCTTGCAGTGGCGCAATCTTTGGTGAGCATCGAGACCCCTGCGTTGCCCCTGCCCCACACTGGACCAGGCCAAGGCACGTACGTACCCTGGTCCGCCACGCCTTCCCTCGCCTATTTCCCCGAACGCCTGGCAAAAATATTTGAATTTGGGTCCGCGCCGCCTGGCCTCGCCTCTTTTCCCCTTCTCCTCTCCACGTCAATCATCAAGGATCGATCAAAAGCTCCCTCAACCTTCGACCAAACCCCCGTCAATTTCTCTAGGGCACGTAGCTACCCTTCTAACTCCCCCTCAAACCCAGAGTTCAATCAAGCTCGTCCGTTTCACGTCCTCACCGACGAGAAACAAGCCGCACGTCACCCGACATCAATTTGTGGACCGACTCCATCCCAAGCTTATCAACTTCGACATCTCTATCAGTCACCATGTCTACCGTCGTGGAGAAAGTCGCTGACGCCGCTACCACTGCCGTCAATGACGTTACCAACGCTCTGGCCAACACCTCTATCTCTGGCAAGGCTGCCGATGACAAGTCGGCCAACAACGACGCTGTCCTTGCCAGCGCTGCCGAAGGTCGCCGCCTGTACATCGGAAACCTGGCTTATGCGACAACGGAGGGGGAGTTGAAAGAATTCTTCAAGGGCTACCTTGTGTAAGTTTCCGCTGTTTCTATTCATTCCCTCCCCTTCCTTTTTTTTTCTTGGCTACTCCTTTCTCGCGGTTTTACCTCGACGCAAGACGGCAAGGTCTTCACCGCTCCTTGCTTGCCCAGGCAGACTTGCGTTCGCCGCATCCTTCCACCCTTGCGCATCCTCATAATCTGCCCTTTTTTTTCAAAACATCTCGCCTTCAGTTGTTTTCGGATACCCAACATTGTGCTTTACTTGAACTTTTCTTTGACCACTGTCTTACTGCACTCGAGCTGTTGCTAACCGTTGATTTCTGCTGCAGCGAGTCTGTTTCCATCCCGAAGAACCCTCGCACCGACCGCCCGGTCGGTTATGCCTTCGTCGACTTGTCGACTCCCAGCGAGGCTGAGCGTGCCATTGCCGAGCTCTCGGGCAAGGAGATCTTGGAGCGCAAGGTCTCCGTTCAGCTTGCTCGCAAGCCCGAGTCCAACGAGAAGGCCGAGGGTGCCAATGCTGAGGGTGGTGCCGAAGGTACCCGCCGCCGCCAGTCTGCCCGTGGTCGTGGCCGGGCTGGCCGCGGCCGTGGTGGACGTGCCCGTGGTGGCCGTGCCAGCGGTGTAAGTCGCTTGGTACCGTCCGCGTGTTGAGACTCAAATAGGCGGCTAACGTGATCACAGGACGAAAAGAAGGAAGAGGGTGCCGCGCCTGCTCAGAATGCGGGTGCTACGGCCGCCGCCGAGCCCGAGGCGCTGAAGGATGTCACTAACGAGGCTACTGGCGAGAAGGAGGGCAAGCCTAGCAAGGGTCAGGCCCGGCCCCGCGAGCGTCGGGAGCGCGGTCCGCCTGCCGATGGCATCCCCTCGAAGACCAAGGTCATGGTTGCTAACCTCCCGTATGACCTGACCGAGGAGAAGGTTCGTGGACCTGATTCCTGTCGAGAAGAGAATCATGATATCTGACACACTTGTAGCTCAAGGAGCTGTTCGAAGCCTACCAGCCCCTGTCCGCCAAGATTGCCCTGCGCCCGATTCCCCGCTTCATGATTAAGAAGCTACAGGCTCGCGGCGAGCCCCGCAAGGGCCGTGGATTCGGCTTCGTCACACTGGCTTCGGAGGAGCTGCAGCAGAAGGCTGTCGCCGAGATGAACGGCAAGGAGATTGAGGGCCGCGAGATCGCTGTCAAGGTTGCCATCGACAGCCCGGACAAGACGGATGATGATGTCAAGGCTCCCCAGGCGGAGGGCACCAACGGTGGCGCCGAGCAGGCTGAGGCTGCCCCCGCTGCGACCGCCGCCTAGATGATGATGATGCTCTACTCTTGATGAGCACGCAGCATACGTCAATGGAGATACGAATGCACGCGCTTTTTCTATTCGACACTTTCCCCGTTCGTCTGTATTATTTTTGGGCGCGTGCATATTTTAACGACCGGAAATGGGTGGATGACATCTTTTCTTTTTCGCCAATGGCTAGACGGGATTTTTCACGAAAGCGAGATTGCGCGGCGGGGATACTTCTGGCGTCCTGGAATTTGCGCGGGCTTCTAAAAAAAAGGGGTCGCTGCTGGTAGAGTTCCGGGGATGTTATCCATTATCTGCTGCTTTCTGCGAAGAAAAATTTCCCTAATATTTTTTTTCCATGACCTATCACTTACTTTCGTTTCGTTTTCTGGAGTCATGGAGAACCTGACGGACGGCCCCTTCGCTCATTCGCTTCGTTTCGCACCTTAAGGCGTGTACACTACGGTTTTCGCCTGGTTCGGGGGAACGGGTATAAGTAAGAAACGTCTTGATTCCCTGTGACTGTGATGGTGTGATTTGTCGCCTGTTGATTTCAAATTAGGTGATGCGCTGTGTGTCGGTAAACGCTGGTAGTACGCAGGTTAGTTATACAAGTACGGAATACAGATACTTGTACTCCGTACGGAGGTAGTGTGTCTTGTTTCGCTTGAGGTGGGCAGGAGGTCGTACTGGTTCTTGCAGGGGTTCGAGGGTTTGAGGCATGGATGTTGCGGCGGGTTGGACAAAATTGGCCCCGCCCAACCAAAAGTCCAGAACCCGTTGTCTCCTTGTCGCGAATGACCTAACTACCCGGGAAATTGCAAGTGCGACCAAACAAACGTTCCAAGGTTCGAGTGCATGGTTTCTCGACAGACGAGGGAATTGCAAGGCAGGGAGGGTGACTCTGTGGAGTCTCGACTGAGTGTAGCGGCAACTTAACCGTATCGCTTGGTTCGATTCGGTTATCAGCTCGCTCGTATCGGCTGCAGTGACACGCTGCCCGACAACTCCCCTTTTTTTTTCGCCTTCGATCGCCTTAGCGCTGCGCAGTCAACAAACCCGACAGCTGCTGGCCCAAGATGGCTTCCAGGGCGATGTGGGAGGTCGACCCGGAGACGAGGTCCAAAGTACGCCCACCCCTTCCCGCCCCTTGCTAGTCCCCTTTTTGCGTCTCTGGCCTGTTGCTGCTTGTTCCTTGTTCGCGCAGCCTGCTGATCTCGAGCCTCTCTCGTTCGCTACCAGCTCGTCGCCATCCAAGCCGAAGCCGATAACAACCTATGCTGCGACTGCAACGCGCCCTCGCCGCAGTGGGCCTCGCCCAAATTCGGCATCTTCATCTGCCTCTCTTGCGCCGGCGTCCACCGCGGCCTGGGCGTCCACATCTCGTTTGTGCGGTCCATCTCCATGGACGCATTCAAGGCTGCCGAGATTGAGCGCATGCGACTCGGCGGCAACGCGAACTGGAAGCGGTTCTTCGAAGAGCATGCCGACACCAAGATGAAGGGCCTCACCTGGGACGACGCGACCATTGCCGAACGGTATGGTGGCGAGGTCGGCGAGGAGTGGAAGGAGAGGCTGAGCGCCAAGGTGGAGGGGAGGGAGTACGTGCCGGGGGACAAGGCGAACAAGGCGGCCGGCGGGGGTGGGAGCGTGCGCGCGAGCCCGGCGCCGAGCGCGGGCGGCTCGTCGACGGCGCCGACGAGGAGCGGCCCGGGCGCAGGGACGCCGCTCAGCGGGAGCAGGAGCGACAGCCCGGCGTCGGGGGGTAAGATCAAGGTGGACGTCGACTACTTTGCCAAGCTGGGCGAGCGGAACGCGCAGAGGCCGGACGACCTGCCGCCGAGCCAGGGCGGCAAGTACAGCGGATTTGGCAACTCGGCGCCGCGGCCGCGGCGGGATGAGCAGGCGCTCCCGGGATTGGAGGATCTGCAGAAGGACCCCGTGGCGGCCATCACAAAGGGGCTCGGATGGTTCGCGTCGACTGTCACAAAGACGGCCAAGACGGTCAATGAAGGGTTCATCCAGCCGACTGCGAAACAGGTATGTCGTTTCATGAACTCTTATCGTCTACCTTTACCCAGGATCATTGGCCCTGTTGCATACTGACTTGTTGACTGGTTTTCAGATATCCGAGTCCGAATTCGCGGCACAAGCCCGCAACGCAGCAGCCCAGGCGGCGCGGACAGCGCAGGCCGGTGCCAGGACAGCGCAGGAAGGGTTCCACCGCTTTGTCGAGGGTCCCAGCGGAAGCGGGTACAGGCCGGTAAATGCCAACGGCAACAACTTTGACGAGAGCAGGCGGGCGTTCTGGGACGACTTCGCTGCCGCCGCCGACCAACGGAAGACTAGTGGAAGCTCCATAGGCACGTCGGCGATGGGGAAGGGCGGGAGACAGGGGGGCGCGCAGGCCCCGGCACCAAGCAGTAAGCACGATGAGTGGGATGACTGGTGAGCGTGTTGTCGTCGCCGTCGCCATCACCGTCGTCGTCGCCGGAGGGGACGGGGTGACAAAGAAGGAAAGTGGGAAGAGAAAGGGAGAAGGGGTTTTGGTTGGGGGGGGGGGGGGGGACCGCAAGGGTGACGGCGAGACATTTCGGGGAAGGGAGCCGGAGTTTCGGTGTCTTAGGTAAAATACACGGACTGAACATAGACCATCAAGACTGCAACGAAAGGCAGTCTGGCTTTAATTCCATTGTTCGTTTTTTTTATTCTTCCCTTTTCTCAACCCAAGCTGTGTTACCCCCTTCTGCGATCTCTCCTATTCTAGGGTTAGGGAAAATGTTCCGCTCCAACAACCGGCGCTCGCTTGGCCGAGGTTGGCATCGGCACTAGCCGGGGTGCGGGATGGCAAAGGCAAGTCGCGGATCGTCATGGGCCGAACAGGAACGCTTCCCTCTTCTCTTCGACAACCAGCCATTGAACGCCAGAGCTTCGCCATGTCAGCGCTACGGATACTGGTGCCCGTCAAACGGGTTATTGACTATGCGGTAAGTGCACGATCTAACTGCATCTCAGCTTCCGGGTACAATCCCATGCGACGACAAGCATTGCCGTCCCCGCTCGTCGCTCTGGATCTCTGCCCGCTGACGGCCCTCCTGCGACACAGGTTAAGCCGCGCGTCAACAAGACGCAAACCGGCGTCGAGACGGCCGGCGTCAAGCACAGCATGAACCCCTTCGACGAGCTCTCGGTCGAGGAGAGCGTGCGGATCCGCGAGAAGAAGAGGGCGCCCGGCGGCGTCGAAGACATCTGCGTCTTCAGCGCCGGCCCCCCCAAGGCCCAGGACGTCCTGCGCACTGCCATGGCGATGGGCGCCGACCGTGCCATCCACGTCGAGGTGAAGGAGGGCGAGGACCTCGAGCCCCTAACCGTCGCCAAGCTCCTCAAGGCGGCGGCCGAGCAGCAGAAGAGCAACCTCGTCATCCTCGGCAAGCAGAGCATCGACGACGATGCCAACCAGACCGGCCAGATGCTGGCGGGCCTGCTGGGGTGGCCGCAGGCCACGCAGGCGAGCAAGGTCGAGTTCGGCGACGGCGACACGGTCAGCGTCACGCGCGAGGTGGACGGCGGTGTCGAGACGGTGCGCGCGAAACTGCCCATGGTCATCACGACCGACCTCCGCCTGAACGAGCCGCGGTATGCGAGCTTGCCGAATATCATGAAGGCCAAGAAGAAGCCGCTGGAGAAGAAGACGCTGGCCGACTTTGGCATCACGGCGGAGAAGAGGCTCAAGGTGCTCAAGGTGACAGGTGAGCCGCGCTCGATTAACCCTCCCCATTCCTGTCTGTCTACTCTAGCTAATGCTCTACAGAGCCACCCGCCAGGCAAGGCGGCGGCAAGGTTGAGGATGTGGACGGTCTTATTTCCAAGCTCAAGGAGCTCGGCGCTGTCTAGAGAGAGAGAGAGAGAGAGAGAGAGAGATTGTGTACAAATTTGAATCGACTCTCTCTTGCGCAATTTTTCATTAGTGTCAGTGCCATGCTGTGCGATGCAGAGCGCAGACATGCTGCATCTGCTTGGCTTGCACACGGATCCAGTCTTGCGAGCCCGGACCCGTGGGCTGACGGATAGAGAGGCTCCATAGCAGCAAGCATTGAAATTTGATTACCATCGTTCGTTGTCGTCATCATCGTCATCATCACAACACCGCAATTTTTGTTTCGCCTGGAACGTTCCAAGTCCGAGTTGCTGCTCTCGATCTTACCCAAAGACAGCATCAATGTCGGGGACTCGAGCGGAAGGAAAAGTAAAAAAAAAAAAAAAAAAAAAAAAAAAAAAAAAAAAAAAAAAAAGACAACCATCCCACGTTTGACTACACTAGGGAACGGGGGGGTAAATCTGCTTCGAATAATCCGAAGCCGCAACAAAAGGTGGGAGGAACCGCCCGATCGAGGCTAGCCGAAAGCAAAGTGCCCCTCTGTGACTCCCGTTTTTCGGCCTCTGTATCCGCGGGCTCCAACCAATGGCGGCCAGGCCAATTGACCCGGGCAGAAAATTCAGTGGGGCCCAACACGTCAAAAAGGGTATTTTCTCGCCTTCCCGCCATTTCGTCCCCTTCTCTTCCACACTTCTGAGTCGAGTCCGACGCTTCTTGAGAACAATTGAGTCGAGTGAAACACCCGAATTGCGATCGAGGAAAAGCGAGAACATCGTACTCTCGACGACCGTATAACGGCTCTTTTGCCTTTACTGAATTGGCCATCCTTGCGAAACCGCGCTGATGAAAATTCGCTTCTCTATCTTCACTTCTCAGGTATGTTCTGCTCTCTGGATGTTCTTCCAACCCCACCCTTCGCTCCTCCGCGTTTCCGGAGACCCCGATTCCGACTCGGGTCGGGCATATGAAAGTTATAAGGCCTTTAAAGGCTGGTTGACCGTTCTGCCGCCGCTGCAGCTTGCTCATGACAATTCTGCGGTTTACGGACGGATGCTAATGTGCTGGCGCGCTAGGACTACCTCTCAGGTCCGCCCAACCCCCCGGGGTACTGACTCACCGCTTCACACTGACCAAATTCTAGACCATCTGTGGAGAGCCCTGTCAGCTTAAGAGCCCCCCCTGTCCGACCGTGAAGCCTGATATCCTACCTAACTCTTCCGTCAACACCTTCCACCAAAGATGTTCGCCTCGTTGGCCGCCCGCCTCCCGAACGCCCTGGGCCATGCTGCCCCAAGGGCTCCCCTCCGCCTTGCGGGCCAGGCTCGCCTCCTCAGCAGGCTGGCTGTGGACGGGAGCAAGGGCAGAGCCATGCCGATGACCAATAGGAGGGCCACTGCTGCTGCGTCCGGCGTCGACGCTACCTTGACTATCAGGGTACGTTCACCGGATCATTGGCCCTGAGGTTGGCCGTAGCGCTGACCACTTTCCCACGCAGGACGGCCCCGTCTTCCACGGCACGGCTTACGGCGCCAACTCGAACATCTCGGGCGAGGCCGTCTTTACGACCTCGCTCGTGGGGTACCCCGAATCCATGACGGACCCCTCCTACCGCGGCCAGATCCTGGTCTTCACCCAGCCCCTGATTGGCAACTACGGCGTGCCCTCGAACGAGCGCGACGAGTACAACCTCCTCAAGTACTTCGAGTCGCCCCATATTCAGTGCGCCGGTGTCGTCGTTGCCGACGTGGCTGAGAAGTACAGCCATTGGACGGCCGTCGAGAGCCTGAGCGAGTGGTGCGCCCGTGAGGGTGTCCCCGTCATCTCCGGCGTCGACACTCGTGCCATCGTCACGTACCTGCGTGAGCAGGGTTCCTCCCTCGCCAGGATCTCAATTGGTGACGAATACGATGCCGACGAGGACGAAGGCTTCGTCGACCCTGGTGCCATCAACCTGGTCAAGCGTGTGAGCACCAAGGCTCCGTTTGTCGTTGCCAACCCCAACGCGACCTTCCACATCGCTCTGATCGACTGCGGTGTCAAGGAGAACATCCTGCGCAGCCTGGTCAGCCGCGGTGTTTCGGTCACTGTCTTCCCTTACAACTACCCGATCCACAAGGTTGCCGACAACTTTGATGGCGTTTTTATCTCCAACGGCCCGGGTGACCCGACTCACTGCCAGGAAACCGTCTACAACCTGGCCCGCCTGATGGAGACTTCGTCAGTTCCCATCATGGGTATCTGCCTCGGCCACCAGCTGCTCGCTCTCGCCGTCGGTGCCCGGACTATCAAGCTCAAGTACGGCAACCGCGCGCACAACATTCCGGCCCTCGACTTGACCACTGGCCAGTGCCACATTACGAGCCAGAACCACGGTTATGCCGTTGACGCCAGCACTCTGCCGAGCGAGTTCAAGGAGTACTTTGTCAATCTGAACGATGGTAGCAACGAGGGAATGATGCACAAGACCCGCCCCATCTTCTCGACCCAGTTCCACCCCGAGGCTAAGGGCGGCCCGATGGACAGCTCGTACCTGTTTGACAAGTACCTCGAGAATGTGCAGATGTACAAGGACAACGCCAAGGTCTACCGTGACAACCGGCCTTCGCAGCTGATGATCGACATCCTCAGCAAGGAGCGTGTCGGTGTCGAGCCTTGGCCTTTGGTTGCGAATGCTGCTTGAGTCTTCTGGGTTGATGCACTTGCATCGTTTGGTCGTGGGTCTGGGTCGTTAGTATTGATTTTCCTTGGCTGATGGTTTTTGAGACATTTTGTCTCTGGAGTATGTGGAGAAAAGGGGAGGGGAAGGGGGGGGGAAAGGGGGGGGGGTTCGAGGGTCTTGGGTTGTTTGATGGGTGAGGGTTGTTAATTTGATCGGACATACTTTGCCACATCATCGTTTCACACAGATTGGAATTCAAGTGCCTTCGCGCATGGCCCGTTTCTAGCTTTCATCTTGTTATGGGTGACATCCCAGCAATGCCCGCTACTTATGGTTGGTTGTTCCACGCAGTGAAAGGTACATGCAGCGCAGCGGAGACCTTGGTGTGAATGGTAGGGAATCGATTCCGCAGTTCTCTTGTTCCCGGCATCGCGCTTCGCAGAACCGGTGGCGTCATTGCTTTTGTTAAAGCCTGAGCCGCGGGCACGAAGGCAAACCAGAGACATACCGCCTAGATGGGGACGGAACCTGATATCAATCAACCACTGCTCCTCCTTGGCATCATTCTCCCCGCGAGCCCACTCCCCAACAGTCTTTCGCTCGCCTAGCGGTTCCCCTATGATAGTCCTGTTCTGTCCCCTCGCCACGCCAACATCGTAAACGGGTCGGTTTTTCCGCCTGTGCTGGACTGGGCTAGGCCAAATGGGAAACTCAAAAGCAGGAAGTTAGCAGGCAGCTATGTGAGCCGTTTCCCTCCATCTATGGAGCTTCCAGGCAAGCAATGAGATGTCTCGCGCGGGCCAGCCAGTTAACCACCCTCCCAAACCTCCCTCCCGTTCCAGCGCCCGCATTCGCTGATCGTCATGGCGGCAACTGATTATTCTGTACATGTACGCGGCGTTGCTGCTCCTCCTTACAAGCCCTTGCCCGCTCGAAAACAAAACGCACTGAAAGGCGGCTGTCGCAGATGGCCCCGGGAAGAGTCTAGTCTAGACATGGGGGGGGACTTCTTAGTAGCGGTCCCGCCTGCCACCACCACCACCACCACCACCACCCCATCTAGCGCCGCGGCCGCCGCGGCCACCGCCACCGGAATAAGTGGGGAGAGGCTGGCCATCGAGACGCGAGCGGGGCACGTCTTCCTGGTAGCGGTCGCGACGGTCGCGGTAGTTGTCGCGATCGTAGTCATCCCAGCGGCCGCCGCGGTAGTAACTGTCATCATTGCGCGAGCCCCAGCTAGGGGACGGAGTGCGACGGCGAGGAGGAGGCGGAGGAGGGGGGGGGGGAGGGCCGCCGCGGCTGCTGCCCCCACGGCCGATACCCATGCGGCGGCGCTCGCGCTCGCGGTGCGGAGGGCGGATGCCAATGAAGGCCTCCTTGCCACGATCAACAAACAGGTCGCCGTCTTCGAACGTGTAGCGGTTGATCTCGTCCGGGCGGCCTAAGTCACGGTGGCGGTCCCGGGTGATGTGCGCGTTCATGTTGTCCAGCCGCCGGAGGGCGACGTCTCCGGGGACGGGCCTGTATTCGAGGGGCGGATAAGCCCTGGTGGTCCTGTATCCGCGGCCTCGGTCATAGTCCTCAAAACGGTCCCGGGCGCTGGCGCCAGCTAAGGCCGGTGGAGGCATGTGCGCCTGGCGGTAGTGATTCCTTCCTCGGCCGCGCGGGCCCGAGGGCGCTCCCTCGACGCCTGGGTAATTGCGCGGAGGGCCAGTCGGGACCGGGGGGCCGGGAGGCTGCCTCGCGGAATTGCGCCTGGAATCCATCTCTGCGTTTACCAAGTTTGCGGTAATGACGCCATTGTCGTCGGGAACGTATTCAACTTCCCAGCGGCTAAACGATCGTGCTCCCTCAGACTGTTCGCGCTCAATCCACTCACCCACCTTGTCCTCGGGAATGAAATCAACCCAAAGCTCCTTTCTGTTGCGTTCGTTGGGCCACACGGTTCCGTGAAGAGCTGTCCGGACCCGTGAAGCTGCAGCAACGCTGGTGAACCTCACAAACGCGTGAGTGCGAACTTGGTCGAGATAGAACCGAACAAGGCAATTCGGGTCTGGGGCGGCACCAGGCAATGCGGCCAGTTCGACCAGGTAGTCTTGCAGCACTGGCTCCCTCAGGGGCCTCATGAAGTTTTTGATGTAGAGCGCAGTTGTAGCAGGATGCAGTGCTGGCGCAACGTCCCTGTCGTCGTCCGGGATCGGATCGTCGGCAGCTGCTCGCGTGGTGTTGGCTTGCGGGGAGACTTCTCGGTCTTGCCTCAGGTTGCGGTCTTCGGTAGGCGCATCCTGATCTTCTCGATCATATCGCGATGACTCCGGCGATTCTTCGTGGTTGCCTGTCGCCGGCGGCGGAGAAGGTATCGGCTGAACTTCCGGGGGCAGATCGTTCTTGTCGCCAGGTAAGTCGCCTTCGGCAGTGTGGCTATCACTTGGCCGTGCCCGCTTCCTGGAAGACTCGGTCTCTGGGGGAGGGCTGCGTGAGCGACGCTTGCGGTTAACAGCGTCTACGATAATATCGGTAGCAGGTGCCGCCTCGTTACTAGGCTTATCAACGCCGTCTTCAGCACTCGAACCTTGAGTCATCACTGACTCTTTTGTCGGAACAGGAGTCTCATTGGCCGCTTCGGGTGCGCCGTCCGAGTCTTGGTTGGCAATTGGAGCTTGCGGCGCCTCTTCAGCTGTTAACAACTCCGCTGCCTCTGCCGTGATTTCTGGCTGCGCCGAGTTTGACTGGTCGCCGTTCGATGGCTCTTGTGCGCTCTGCTCTTGCGGCAAATCATTTGCTCCGTTATAATCACCGACGGGGTTGTCGCCGCGAGCCTCTGAAGCCGTTTGCTCGTTCTCGAAAGCTTCCAATCGGTCGATGAGATCCGCCTTTTTCCCAGCCTGCGACAGGTTGCGCCGCTTCAGCTCCTGGCGCAACTCAACCACCGTCAATCGGCTAAAGTCTGTCGCCATGCTAGTCGCTGGTGGTGTTTGAGCAGGTGTGGTTGGAGATGTGCGCGACGCGATGGCAGGTTGAACGCTCACGAAAGCGAAAAGTCGCCCTACGATGTGACTGCCTGTAAAGTCTCCAAGTTACTTGCTCTAACAGGGATCTTTGGCGCGTTCTCTGCGCACGGTCCCATAATTGATCAATCCACTCGCGTCCTGGCCTTGTGACGTTACCGACGGGACCAAGCACCGAGCCCACATTCCCCAGCTTGGGTATCTCGATTCCCCAACATGGTTGGGCAAACTTAAAAAAAAAAAAAAAAAAAAAAAAAAAAAAAAAACCGTGTGATTTTGAGATGAAGTTGGGTGATAAAGTTTACTAGCGACCACTCATGTCTATTGACACTACTCCCCATGGATTTCCGGTGCCTGAAGTGTTACAAGGTGTTCTTTGGTTCCTATGTTTCTACAGCCTGCACTTGGCCGATCCACGTACACGGTCGGGCACCTGCAAGCCCTACATTCGATTTGACAGCAATCGTTGGCAGACGCAGGTACAGAAGTACAATCGCTGTTAGGCGAGGGCTTCACCTCAAGTCAGACTTGCGCTATTTTATGGTTATTCGCCGATATTCGTCAGCTCTCAAGGCATGGGAAGCTAGTGAAGGAGGCGGTGCTATCGTGGCTTCCGGAAACAGCCAAAACTACAAGAACCGGTGCCCAAGTTCATCTTTGTCTTGAGCAGGTCCCACTCTGTTTGCGTCGCCGGTCTTGCCATTGTTTCCCGCTGCTAGGCCTGAGGGTGACGGAAATGGACATCACGGAGTGCCTTTTCTTTCTCTGCACCCGACCGCTGGCTCCCATCGCTCCCTTGGGAAGACTTAACTAACAACTCTCAACTGCCCGGCTTCTCGACCGCACCACCCACATCCGAGTCCAGCAGCTCTCTTTCAGTCCCACACCAACATCGTCAAACTCTCCATTGCTGCCAATCCAGTGGTGATAGATACTGTACATCCATGGAGTATACCACACCATCTCCGCCGCGTCGACCGATGATGATGGACACAATCACCGCTCTTGGCGATCTCAAGATGTCTAGCCCGTACTCGCAGGCCACGGATGTAGACATGCAGGACACAAATTGGGCTAGGAAAACTGGGGATGATATGACTGAAGACGATATGTCATGCGACAGCCCATGTCTCCCTTCTATCGAGGCCGACGACGACGCTGCTCTCCGGGGCGGCGTAATAGCACCGGCACCTAATCTAGCTTGGGCACAAAAGGCCGCACTTGCTTCACACCAGAAACCGCAGACGGGATATGCCGGTCCTGGAGCGGACGACGGAGATTTCGACGAGTTATCCGAGGACGACACCAACAGCACCAGCAGCGACTGGGACAGCTACGGCACCCTTCCGCTAACCCTGGACGAATACGAGAGTGTCGTTGATCGCATAGAGGGCAGCGAGGACTGGAACGAGGACCAGAGAAAGCTACACAAGCTGATCTATCTGCGCGGCCTTCACCCCATGATGCCGTCGTGGTGGAGACTGAGCTTCAAGATGTGGGGTGTCACTCAACCGCATCTCGACGACGTCTTCACGCCCATGCATAGCAAGAAGCGTGTCGCCATCCATGCATATGGAAACGAGGTAGCTGGTAAGCGAGCCTTTTGACCGATAGTGGGCAATCACGAGCTTGGCTGACACACAAAACAGCGGGCAAGGCGATGGAATCTCTGTTCTATCTCTCTCAGGTAGTCACGGACTACGAGGAGATCGGCTACCAGGACAAGATCGCGAAAGCTGTAGTAAGATGCATCCGGGGTTATATCAAATGGGCCATGCGAGACGTCGGGATAGACATGCGCAAGACCCCGCTCAACATCCTGGTGCGAGCGTACCCCCCCGACTTCCGAGGCGGTGATGAATCCGATAGCGAAGGAAGTGATTTTGCGCCTTCCCCCGTCAGCAGCCACGAGGAACAGGAGGGGGATGTGGATGAGACCGGTATTGGCAAAGACGATGTGGCTTTGGAGGCCGCAGAGGCGCAACGCGCCAGGCGTTTCACGCGCGCCGTCTCACGAGACCTCGAGTCAAGACTGCTAAACTTGGGCCAGCACTGGCGCGACCTGTTGCGGGATCAGAAGGGCAAGGGCTTCATCGAAACGCCACCGACGCTGTATGCGTTCGCAGTCATTCAGCACATTGCCATGCTGGCAAGCCATGACCCCAGCTCCCCGACGAACTCGGTTGTCGTGCTGGAACAAATCCGCCTGAACGATCGCGGCCAATGGCTTTGGAACGCCTTGTCCATCGCTCTTCCGGTCAATATGGCACGGGATGCATTGAACAGAATGTGGGACACGGGAGTGATCGTGGCGGAGCACGAGGACCCTGACGCGGATCCCGACCTGTGAGGGGTAGGCCGTGTGTGGTATCAGTCTTCTTCTGATACAAAAAGCTGTGCGAGCGGATATTTGAAGGAGTCTACGGAGTGCGCAGTAGTAAGAGGTTGAAGAAAAACTATTGGCGTTGCGGCAATATACAGTGGAACAAGGTGTTTGTTAATCGCAAATTACCAACCTTCCTGGTGCAAGGTACTGAGACTTATGCCTTGACAGCTGAGTCTTCCGTCAGAGTTCGCCTCTACTATGGTATGTATGTACATGTATGTACGCATACTCCGTAGCACCTGTTTGTTGCCAGATATTAAGGTTTTTAGAGTTCTGTGTGGCCCCACTGTGGGCATGTATGTATACTATGTAGTTGTACACTAACGTTAGCAGGAGCTTGTGTGACCATGGAGACCCTCTAGTGTAGTGTACTGCACCCCATTCCGCATGGGGACGGAATACCGAAACCAATCAACGAATTTCTGATTATCTGCGGTGGCCCACCTACCGGGACCATGAGCGATGAAACATGGTCAGCCCAGACGCGGTAAAAGCGAAAACATTGTCTAGGCAGTGAAATCACATGTCATTGCTATCCGTATGCCTCTTCAGCTATCCCTGTTCACTCGGTTATTTGCATCTCTTCTGAGAATTGCGGTGTAATCCGTATACACTACTGAGTAACTACTACACCGTGCAAGGTAGTTATTCTGCGTTGCTCTGCGGAGGGTCGGTACGTTGCATCGGGCTGATAAAAATGCTTGGCGGAACCGTCGCTGGATCTCGCTGTCAAATGGGAACGGTAACCGGCCATCGGGTGGCCGGATTCAGCTGGTTAGTGTAGGGAACCCAAAGCTAGTGTACACTAGCCCACACACCTTGACGCTAACTCGGAGCCGAGTGTGGCCAGATTGAACTCTGGGGAAGGCAAAGGATCGATCATGAAGTTCGCTTATAATCTGATAACGCCGAACAACTATCGGAAGTCTTGCACATGTAGAGGCTCCTCGACATGAGGCTTGCGGATCTCATAACACGGCGGAACAATCCATTCTTTACTTGCACAACGCGCGATGCCTCCAATGCGTGCAGTGTGCATCATCATCACACCTCACTTGGCAGGGTGGCCGAAAACGCACGGGATGGTCATTTTGTTGTTCGCTCTCGACCGCCAAGCGAATCCAAACTGGCGGTGGAGTCGAGACCGCGCGACCGGAATCACAGATCGCCGCAGCGCCAAGGCGTCCTTTTTCGGAGAGATTCCTGCCGGAGCCCACAGAAAGCATGTTAGTTATAGAAACTTCATCAGTGGCCAAGCACGTAGAAGCGTGTGGAGGAACAATGGACTTGCTGAGCAGCCAAACATTCGAGTAAACCCAGATGCAATCGGCGTTCCTCGGGGCGTAACTGGCGTCTTCTGGTTGAAGTTTCCGTACGTAACTCGAGCCCTTTGATGCCTGCCCAGACCCCCTTGCTAAACCCTTGTCTTGCTGACATTACGCGCTCTCTGATTCGTCCGAGATACTGTAAGCGGATCATGCCTTCTCAACCCTGACAAGGTCCTCGTCCATGACCCCAGCATTCAGTTCAGTCGCTTCTTCGTTCGGAGGAATATCACCGTCGGATCGCTTCTTGAACAAACCATTTCCCCCAAAACACCCATACCTTCTGGGTCCTACCCCGATACCATTCTGACGGCTCTACGGTCCCACAACGCGACGGAAGCCAATCGATCCACCCTCAGCCGACCCGTTGGGTTTGTCTGTTCTCACCCGGACACCGCCTTTACCACCACCCCACGATTAACAGCAGGCGCCTGTCTGGTGGACGCGAGATCTGCCTCCGCCAAGGTATCGATCCAAGAGCCACCGTGTGGAGTCCTGGTCGCGGCGGATCATGCAATCTTAACTTGTCTCTCTCTCCACTTCAGCCCAGGAGAACACCACAGCACATCGAGACCATCCTCCCCTCCCGCCCTTCAAAGGATTGCGTCAACTATTCCTGCGGTGCCGTTATCGAAGGGCACTGTTTCCCAGGCCACATCGAGTTATCTCGTGGTGTGGTCGCTGCCCTGTTCTCGTACGGCACTCGTACTGGGCATATCTGCTTCCGGCATACTAGCCTGGTGGCGTCGACGATACCTCGTGCAGCGGTCCAGCAGCTTGGGAACCCCAGGCACCTGAAGCGAGCCCGGGACGCTAAACAGATTGCGAGGTTGCGACGACCGGTGACATTGGACTTGGAGCGATCGTTTTCGTTTCCTTCTCTTTGCTGTTTCGCGTACCCGTTGCTTCCATTCAAGCCTCGCTCCACTTCGGCGGCGAGATATGGCGTTACCCGAAACCTCCCAGGCTTTTGCGCCGCCTTCACCCGCGGAAAGCGCCCCGGCTCCTCGTCGGACCGCTCTGCCATCGAGGCCCATATCCTCTAGAGAATCCGGCGACGTGCCACGAGCCGATCAAAAACAATCCGGGCCCGGTGCAAGGCCTTCACCAACCGTGTCACACGCCTCGGCCGCATCGTCGGCCCCTTCAAGTCCCACCAGTCGCAAGGCCGGAGGCTCATCGAGCCAGACCAAGACAGCCTCGGCCGGTAACTTTGGGCAGAGCGGCCAGGTTTGCAGGTGCGTCGACGGATTGAGAGCTCCCGACTCCGTTCCGACTAAGCGCGGTTCTGACGAAGCACAGTAATTGTGGCACCACGCTCACGCCTCTCTGGCGGAGGTCACCTCAAGGCGAGATAATATGCAACGCCTGCGGCTTGTATCTCAAGACGAGGAACGCCCCTCGTCCGATCAACCTGAAGCGACCTCCTGCTGTTCCCGGAAACGGCGCTCGGCAGTCGCCCGTCAAGCTGTCTCCCAAAGCCCAGGTGCCGCTGCTGCCAAACGCGCCGGTGGCAAAGTATGTCGCCGCCGATCCAACGCCGTCGGGGTCATGCCCGGGAGGTGGAAGGTGTAATGGCACGGGTGGCGCTGAAGGATGCAGCGGTTGCCCGGCATACAACAACCGAGTCTCGAAGAGCGCTAGTTTGAGCGTTCGAAAGTGCCAGGGCGCATCCAAATCGCCAGCTGGCAACCCTGACGACGCAAATTCGATAGACATCGCGGCATTGCAGCTTCAGAACCAGAACCAGAACCCCACTGTGGTTATTGCATGCCAGAATTGTGGGACAACGGTCACTCCGCTCTGGCGGAGGGACGAAGCCGGCCATACCATATGCAACGCTTGTGGTGAGCACACCTAGACTCCCCTACGTGCTGAACACAGGACAAGGCTGACGAGCGTTTAGGCCTATACTATAAACTTCATGGCATACATCGGCCTGTTACAATGAAGAAATCCATCATAAAACGGAGGAAACGGGTGATACCCGCACCGGGCGGCGCCCAAGATCCGGAAGGCACGCCAAGTGAGCGTGCAGATTCGCCGCCGTCAGAGTCCGAGCAGCCGAAAGAGAGAGGATCGATCAACCCTGACGGGTCTGTGAATCTGGGACTCCGACGGCGGCAAGAGGCGCCTTTGACGCTTGTTCCGGAGACGGTGCTGATGCAAAATCGGCAGACGTCTCCGTTACCATCGACTGACCTAGAACAATACCATCAAAGCCAACATCATCAACATCACCAGCTCCCCGAATCACTCACCAACGAAAACCGGCTGGCTCCCTTGACCTCTATACCAATGCCGCTCGACCGCCAGTCGTCCCTGTCACCCGCGTCCTTTCTCTCACCATCAACGAAACGATCGTTCTCTGCCGCCGAGATGGAGTCCCATACTCAGAGTGAGGGAGATCAACCGAAGCGCCTTTCATCCATCAAATCGATCCTCAACCCCACGGTCACTAGCCCACCGCCCGAGGACCCTTCTGAGAGACAACATCCTCTCTTTGTGACGCAAGGCAGCACAGCGGCTTCCACACCGAGCCCTGGGGCGTACCAATCCGTCCGCCAGACGCCGGCCCCACAACAGCTCCCGAGCCCACAGGGCGGTCCCGTCCGAGAAGGCGGGAGGAGCAAGGCTGAAAAGCGTGCAATGTTGGAGCGGGAAAGAGAGATGATGCGGGAACTGTTGGCGGCAAAGGAGAGGGAGCTTGCTGAATTGGAGGAGTGACCAATGCCGTGTTTCTTCTCTTTCTTCGACCAAGTCATCTATGAGACCCATACCCTCTGCAGCTGCAGTCCTAAGCTCAGCCTAGGTGTGATGGTTGGGTTTTCCGTTCCTCGCTTCTGAATCAGCCCCTGTCCGGAAGTACCGAGCCGTAGTGTGCCCATTCTACCTAGGTATGAAACTTTGCAGGCGGAGGATATCCTTTCATCATTGTGATTGCGTTTTGCTCGTCGGGTATGGTGCTCGGCGCACTGAATCAACGAGGTCTCCAAAACGAAAGTTAGTGGATGGCCCCATCTGAGCGGATTCGTGAAATGTTCAACGGTGGCAATCAGGCGAAATCCCTCGGCCAAAGAGAACCTCGGCTCTTGGAAAGAGGTAACTGGGTAATTAGCTATTACTGTCGACAGCCCCGACAATTCATGGATGGTAATAATACAACCACTCGATTTTGCAGCATGTTTCCAATATCGCTGTTAATCTTTCGTACCCGAGTTCGTGCTCGTTCTAATTTCTACAAACAATGTGGGGATTCCTCTCCCCCTGGAGTCCGGCAAGCGTCCGCCCCTAAAAGCGTGGCCTGTCTTCCTGCCGACTGAATTATCTAGAAGCCTAGCAACAGCTCCTTCCACTCTCACTGGTTTATAAATTTGAGTCGACGATGGTAATGGACTCGATGCTCATCTATCTGAGATGCGAATGTATTTACATGTATTTCGACTCGGGAGGAATAGTACCGGGGAAATGAGTTTAACGGAGAGCCTAACGCAGAGCAGGTATTTATTGGACGACTAACAAACAGTAACAATCTAAAACAAGAACTCTGAAAGATTAGGAACGAGGCTTTTTACAAATCGGTGCCAATCTGGGTGGAAGCGTTTGATCTGACAACTCGAATCGTCCTAGCTAGGTACGGAACTGGGTTATTCCAAATATCAGGGAGGAAGCTGCGATTGAGTCTCTGCCCCCTTCTTCGTCCATCACTTTTGACCTCCATTCGATTGTCAACTCATCCAGCCTCAGTTCGAGAAGCACACCGCGTTCCTTTCGAGTTTAATTTTCTCGCCCGGTGTTAGCTACCAATGAATGTACCGATATATAGTACCAACGGGCTGACACCGAGGCTGATAGTAGTTAGTCGGGTCCTCACGAGGAGTCGGATCACACTAGATAGTTGGTTGGAACTTGGTTTGATTCTCGGGTTATTGTTGATCTCCTGAAATCGAGAAACGAAAAAGTTGAACGTGAGCCCCTTGACAGCGTGGTACAAGTGTTGTCCTCACCACGCCCTGACGTATGTAAAACCGTACAGGGTGTCCAGCTCACGCGAGTTGAGGGTTGAGGTGATGATCGACTGCTACACAAGGCAGTTTTGGACGGCATTTAATTCCGGGCCTATGTACGAAGTAATCCATATGAACTTGTTGTATGCACTTGTAAAGTGGGCCAACAAAGCTCGCCCTGGCACAACACGCGGCGGTTCTTGCGCGCTGCGGAGTCTATACGCGGCATCTTGTCGCACCAAGCCTGCCCCACTGTTTCGCAAGCTTGCATCAGCCAGCTTCCAGCCTCCCGCGGCCGACAAGCGCCCAAAACGAACCAATCTTCCAGCGTCACAGCAAAGGCCGCATCGCGGTACACCAAGGCAGCCCAACAACACGAAAAACAAATCGATCGATCGAACCGAAACTTCCGCACCCCGGGCTCATATACCGTTTTACCCGACAACTTCGGCTTGACACGAGACACAGGCGGGACTTGGACCTACCTACGCATTTGCGACAGAGCGGATACCTAAGTTGCCCACGATGGACTTCTCGGACACCTTGTATGTTCTTCACGCTCTGTTCACGTGCGCGCACCTTTGGGAAGGGAGAAGGAGGGTAATTGGAGATATGGCGGATTGCACCGGGCGCGAATGCGCACATACGTCGCTCTCCAACCGAAGGCGGCGCGGATGAGAAAAGGGGGGGTTGGTTGTTCTGCCTGCCTGTCTGGCGTGCCCTTGCTGGGTCTCGGACGGATGCGCGCGATGTCGCGCGGGCGGGAAGGGGCTCTGCTTTTCATGACCTGGAGACATGACAACGAAGTCTCTTTCTGCGTACGAGACGGACACGCTAACTCTACGTCTTAGTCGCATCGTCAACCTCGTCGTGGCCGTCTTGATGGTCTTGGGAGGAATATCGCAGTTCTTCCCCATCGGATTGTACGTTCTTCCCCCGACACTTTCTTTTCCGGGTGCACGTTTTCTTGGGATTCTGACGGGTTTCCGCAGTCAGTCGTCAATCATCGGTGTCTATGTGATCATTTTTGGCTTGGGTGAGTCCTCCTCCTCCTGCTGGCGCTGGGCAAAAGGGAAGGGTGGCGATCTGGGGAACTTGGTGCTAACTTGGATATTCAACAGCAACTGGCGTGCTCGGTGCGTCTCTCGAGTCCCGGCTACATCGCGCTCGGAGCCGAGATACTGACCCCCTTGTTGCAGAGTTCCAGATCCCCCCGCAGATTTCCCGTTACGCCTCGTTCCTGTTCTCTTTCCTCGGCCGTGGTATCTGTATGTTGCGCCCACCCCGCCCCATCCGAGTGGCATGGACAAGTTTGGACTAACCATTCTTCTGTTTCCCGCAGTCTATATCTTCGTCGGCTGCATCCTTCTCCACGACCACGTCCTCCGGATCATTGCGGGCTCCATTGTCGGCCTGATCGGCGTCGCCTACGTCGCCCTCGAGTTCATCCCGTCCATCGAGCCGCCGGCGAACATGCGCGAGGCGGATGCTGGCTGGGGCGCTGAGCAGGTCTAATGCTTCTTCCGCCGCTGTAGATTGGGCCCCCGATTTCTGCCTCGGGGGCGGGGGCGGATGCCCTTCGGGACGCCGGGTTTGTGAGTGGTGATGCTTTCGGAAATACGTGCCTGGCGGTGTAGGAATATCAAGGCAAGCTATAATTTGTAGGTTGTAGGTCGCAGGGCGTGGATGTATTTTCGGATGTCACGGCCGGAAGAAGAAGGGGGGGGGGGGAAGTAAGTTTGGGTTGTATCGGGAATAAATGCCATGGCTGGATTTACGGGTAGATGTGTGGCTGGGGTTGATCTACTCCGTAGGTTGTATGATATTGAACCATGCACCAGAGAGCATGACTAGCTGGTAAATATATCCCGGCTCTCCGCTCTCGGATGGTAAATTGAGGCGGCTTGTATTTCAAGCTGATGGTGGTAGGCCCCGTTGCTGAAGCGCACCTGTCAATCGCACCATGGAAGGGTTAGGGTATCGATAAGCCCCTCCACGCTGCTTATCTCGAGGGGCTTGTTCCAAGCAAAAATTTGAGACCGGCCGTCAAGGTCCTTGGCTGTCGGGGCTCGACGAAGCGAGATCCGCAGTCGCAAATTCGGCCTCCCTTGTAAAAGAGAGGCATTGGAGACAGAGACAAGATCCATACGACATTACCACGTTTCACCGGAGCACAAAATGGGAAAGAAGCGCTCAAGAGAAACCGACGGGCAGGGGGACGTCAGCATGGCCGACCCGGCCGTGGACAAGAAAGACGATGATAGCTCGGACGACGAGGTGAGTTGAGTCTGCACAATCTGCACATGGCGGAGCTCGCAATGCGCCGGCTGACGCCACCTCCGGGCGCGGGTAGGAGGACATGGACATTGTCAACGTAGACTTTGAGCTGTTCAACTACGACCCTCAAATCGACTTCCACGGCGTCAAGACCCTCCTCCGGCAACTCCTGGACGTCGACGCCCAGCTCTTCGACCTCTCCAGCCTCAGCGACCTCATCATCGAGCAGAACACGATCGGGTCGACCTGCAAAGTTGACGACAAGGCCAACGACGCCTACGCCTTCCTCACCGTGCTCAACCTACAGGTGCACCGCGACAAGAAGCCGGTCGCGCAGCTGATCGAGTACCTGGCGGAGCGGGCCAGGGGCGACGAGAGCCTGGCCGCCGTCGTGCCGGAGCTGCTGGCGTCGGACAAGCACGTGGGGCTGGTGCTGGCGGAGCGGCTGCTCAACATGCCGGCCGAGGTGATCCCGCCCATGTGGACGTGCCTGATCGACGAGATCGAGGCGGCCGTCGAGGACAAGGAGCCGTACGAGTTCACGCACTACCTGGTCGTGTCGCGCGCCTACCGCGAGGTGGAGTCGACCCTGGACCAGACCGAGCGAAAGCCGAAGAAGGCGCGGGAGGTGGCCGAGCTGCAGTACTTCCACCCGGAGGACGAGGAGATGCGCAAGCACGCGCTCGCGTCCGGGACGTACGAGTACGTCAAGGAGGGCGAGTTCGTCGCGGACAGCAAGCGGGCTTTCCAGGAGATGGGGATTAAGTCGTGCGGGTTGATGATGCTGATCGAGGCGAGCAAGTTCTCGGGCGCTGTGCAGGCGATCACCGAGTACGTTGGCACCGCGACGTAGGACACGAGCCGGGCGGCGGCGGCGGGACACAAGACGGAACACGAGAAGGAACGAATTGGGCCAACCACAAAAAGAAACGAAACAAACAAGAAAGAAAGAAGAGCTTTCCTCTAAAGACATCATCATTCCACCGGCTCCAGCCTCTGCATCAGGTACTCGACCTCGACCTCTTTTGTCAGAGGGATGACAAAGTCCTCGTACATAGCCACGACAGCATCCACGTTGATCTTGCTCTGATCCCACCCGTTGGCGCCCAACGAAGGGTCGGTCCCGTACGTCTGCGCCTTGAGCTTTAGCCTCTCCAACACCTTCTTCTCAACCGCCTTGTTCGTAATCGCCTCGCCGATCCCGTCCCTGTCGCCGGCGCGGATCAGGCGGGTGAACTTGTCCGTCTCGGACCGGAACTTGGACTCGGCGACGAATTTGCCAAAGTGGATGCGCCTCGACAGGGCCTGCAGGCAGGCAATGTCGCACGTCGCCGACGAGCCGTAGTTCTCTTGCGAGACGCCCCGGTCCCCGCGGCCAAAGTCCGGGCACACCTTGGGCAAGAACTTCTCGATGTAGAACTCCTTGATCTTGTCGTTGACGTTGACGTTGTTCGGGTGGAGGATCCGCGGGTAGCGGAGCGAGGGCAGGATAGGCTTCTGCACGGCGTCCGGGAAGAAGGGGACCTCGTCCGGGGACTCGTAGCGGCGGATCAGCGACTGGAGCTTCTCCTGCTCCCTCAAATACCAGTCCATGAAGCTCAGCTCGCTGTCGGGTATGGGCACAGCCCCGGGCGTGTAGATGTTCTTGTTGAGCGGGAACTGCACGCGCTCGATCAGATGGAAGGTGATGGTGTCCTCCAGCCGGCTGGCGAAACTCGCGTGTAAGCATCAGGCGGAATCCCCGTTCGGTCTGAAGTAGCTCGGCTGGACTCACATCAGCTGGAACCGGATGCGCGACAGGTCCAGGGCCTTGGATGGCTCCGAGAGGTCGATTAGCGAGTCCATGGCGACAGTGGGCTTTGGATTCTATAGTTATTTGACCCGCCCGGCCTTAAATCCCGGTTGAGGTGATGAGGCAGAAAAAAGTTTTGGCGTTGACCCAGCTGGCTTTCCCGCCAGTTTTAAATCATTTCTTTTCAGGTGCCGGCTCCGAATCGGAGCAGCCGCGGATGCACGAGTGACGCACCGATCAATACGCACTCCATGAAATGCTATGTACGCAGTATGCGGTTGCGAAGCACCGAGTCTGACATACGGATAACGCAGTTCCAACTCGGATTCTCCGCGGTTACACCATTGTCTACAAAGTAGTCCGTACACTAGCGATCTCACACCTGTACGGAGTATTGGTATTTTGATCCAGCCGAGTCATTTGCAACCAGGGTGGCCAATACAATCAATCGTGGTCCAGTGCTGTGTTCACTCGGTAGATCCACCTTAGGTGCCTGGGTTTTAGTGAGCGTAGGGAGTTGTAACCCCGGCTGGAAACCGAGACCCCAGGAGCCGGTCCCTGTCTAACTAGCTCCCTGCAGTGAGCCAAGCTCCGGCGCGCCGAGCGCATGATTGCCTGCCTAACAATTTTCTAGCCAGCGCATCGCATTGCTCCAATCACCTTGCAAAAAAGACCCAAGCTATCAGAGACGACGACGGCAACGCCTCCCAAACGCATCCAACCAACAATTGAACCTCGCGTTCCCGTTCCAAGACGCCACTTGGGTTATTCGCCCCTCCAAGCGCGTTCTCCAGGCTCACCGATCGAGCGGGCCAAAGGGGGAAAAACTTTTTTTTGGCTGTGCCCACGAATGGACGATTCGGGGCACGACAATGACTTTCTGGACCTGTCGTCATTTGACGACGAGTCCTCGGTGATATCTGTGAGCGCGTGACCATCGACGCCCGTGCCCCGGGCATTGAGCACAATGCACCACCACATGTACGGCGAGGAGCTAACCGTAGCCGGGACAAATGGCAGACGCGAGGACTCGAGGCGTTCGGCCGCAAAGTAACCTCCACAGCTTCGCATCTGATAGCGACACGAAACGATCCCGCCTCGAACCCGACCTACAAGACCGCCATGACCGAGGTACACCGCCAGCTGCGAAAGCCGGGGCTACAGCGGAGCGTCTTCTCGATGGCACGCACGACGCCGACTGACATGGTGCGATCGCGCCTGTCGACCAAGGAGATCCAGTCGCGAGCGCTCGCATATGTGCCGGACGAGCTGCTGCAGAACATACCCGAGGGCGAGCAGACATACTCGCTGTTTCAGGGTTTCCAGGCGACCTTCCCGGACTTCACCGAGGAGGGCAAGAAACACAGGCGGCGCGTTTCGAGGGGGAGGAAGTTGCTAGACGAAGGGCCGACGACGCCCGACGGGAGCCCCGAGACGGTGCAGAAGCTCAAGAAGGAGAAGGCGTCCATGATGCATGAGTTGGAGATGCTTGGAATCCGCAAGAACATGGCGAGCAGCGAGATTCGCGAGATCGATGCCAAGATCGAGAACTTGACCGGGATGCGCAGAATACTCCTGGAACGGCTGGCGAACCTGGAGCAGGACGAGGCATTGCTTGAGCATGACAGTAGGTGTCCCTAAACTCTGCCCGCGCGGGCGCCAGGACGGCAAATTCTGACCCTTGGGGCAGTCGTGGACGTCGAGGGGAGGTTGGAAGAGGCACTAGAGCTGGCCGTCGAGGCCGAGTCGGCGGCCTTGCGGACGCCCACGAAATCAGAAGACGACGCAGCGTCAGACAGGGGGGACGCGCCTGGATTCATGTCCCAATCCGTTTACGAGAAGCTCCCCTCGGCAAACAGCACGCCCTCCAAGAAGAAACTGCGCAGCATCCGGCGGAAATCGATGCCCATCCTCCACGAGCACTTCCAGCCCGGCACCATGATCCGCTCGTTGCGCGCACACCACGACAGCATTACCGCCCTCGACTTCGATGCTCCTTTTGGTCTGATGGTCTCTGCCGCGATGGATGACTCGGTCCGGGTATGGGATCTTAATGCGGGGCGCTGCATCGGCCTGCTAGAAGGTCACACCGCATCGGTCCGCACGCTGCAGGTCGAGGACAACTTTCTCGCGACCGGCTCCATGGACGCCACAATCCGGCTGTGGGACCTGAGCAAGGCACACTACGACCCCCAGGGCAGCCACTTCGGCAAGGAGGAGGACGATGAGGACGCGATTGCTTTCGAGAATCCCGACGACCAGCCCGTCGACCCGCCCGCCGGCAGCATGGCCGACTGCCCGCTCTTCACGCTGCAGGCACACCTCGACGAGATCACCGCGCTGCACTTCCGGGATAACGTGCTCGTCTCCGGTTCGGCGGACAAGACGCTGCGGCAGTGGGATCTGGAGAAGGGCCGGTGCGTGCAGACGCTGGACGTCATGTGGGCGGCCGCCCAGGCCTCGGTGCTCTCCGCGAGCGAGGGCACCTGGCGCCAGACCACCCGCGCGGCGGACATGTCGGCGGACTTTGTTGGGGCGCTGCAGGTGTTCGAGTCGGCGCTGGCATGCGGCACGGCGGATGGCATGGTTCGCCTGTGGGATCTTCGCAGCGGCCAGGTGTCGCGCAGCCTGGTGGGCCACACGGGGCCGGTGACATGCCTGCAATTCGACGACGTCCACTTGGTCACGGGCAGCTCGGACAGGAGTATACGGGTGGGTTTTTCTCTACTCTTCTTTCTCCCTTTTCTTTCCTTCCCACCATTCCCTCTCCCCCAAAGGAATTAAAAATGAACGGAAACTGATGCCGGTGCTCGGCGCTGCAGATATGGGACCTCCGCACTGGGTCGATATACGACGCCTACGCATACGACAACCCCATCACGAGCATGATGTTTGACACTCGCCGCATTGTGTGTGCCGCTGGCGAGGACGTCGTCAAAGTGTACGACAAGGTCGAGGGGCGCCATTGGGACTGCGGCGCGGGCATCGCCGAGGCCGACCAGGGCAAGACGCCCGCCATCGTGGAGCGCGTGCGTGTTCGCGATGGATACCTTGTCGAAGGCCGCCGGGACGGTTCTGTTGGTGTCTGGACATGCTGATCAACACCGCAGAATCTTGTGTATATAGCATGTGTTTGTGTGTTGTGTATGAATATGACTCCTGCCGAGAGACGCGGGAGTGAATGTTTGAGATGTACGGAATATAGAGTTGGAAATGATATATAGCTATGCTATTTGTAGTTACGTCCACTTGTACGTACTGTACAGTACGTCCGTCCTTGCATGCCGCCCCATGGTGAATTTCGCAAACATCCCCGGCCCGGAAACAGGACCAATAGGAGACAAGCCGGATCCCGAAAGGGTAACTAACTACCGTAACTGCCTGACCTGCTGAACTGCTGCAGTTCAAGAGATTCAATCCCTGGATCTTGCCGCTCGCACATGCGAAATGCCGGTCACTACGACTACCTTTACGGAGTATGATAAGACCGAAGAATTACATAGGCACATTCCTCTTGTCAGCCCTCCAAATGTGTTTCCTGATTTGGCCGCAAACGGTTGACGTGGTACTCGACTGGCACATACGCCTTGGCGTTCTTAGATGCCCAAAACGAACTCGTAAACTTGAACGAAAAGCCGCGTTTAGTCGTCGAAGCAACGCTTGATTACCTAGTGCATTCCCGTAGAGCCGATAGACAGACGCGTTGGAAAATCTATTGAGGTGAGTAGGTCACGGTGAACTTAAGTACCTTACATACCCTGATGAAACTCCTCGAAAAGGAAGAAGTTGCATCACTGCGAACGCATGCTGGCCGCTCTTTCCTCCAAGACATTTTCGAAACCATGGCACCTACCATGCACACAATACCACAGTATTTGGAAGACTTTTTTTTTATCCTTGCCATGTTGCGTGCATTCAGATGCGGCCAGTCGTCGTAGTCGACCCAGCATCGTTGCTCTTGGAACACAAACGCCCGAATTCTGGACATGTCTGAGTGCGTCCCGGTTAAGTTGCAACCTGAAATGGATCTGTCGCAGATGGAATCCAGCCAGAACCAGGATATGCAGCAAATTTTCGTCAGTACCACAAGAAACAGACCGCAACGAACCTACTCACACAAGGGGAGAAGCAACCGGGCCTTCTCCCTCCCCTCACTCAAACCTGTCTCAAACAGAAGCCTTCCCGCCAGCACCTGTGCTACGTCTCGGAACATTCAGGTTGGAAACACTGAGAGTTGGGAGCTAGAGCCAGAGTTGCCAAGTCGGCTAGCTGAACCCTTGGTTGCTCAAGCAGAACAAGTGGAGGATTATGGCGACCAAGTTATTTATAGCGACGAGACACTCGTGCACGCTTCCTCCAAGCCCGAGATTGCAGACAGCTTATCGGACACTGACAAGGAAGATGAAGGTGTGTTGCCCAGGTGAGGTTACACTAGTGAACAAGATGCCGATCTAACCAGGCATCTAGTCACCTCGCCTGTCTCTCCGCCCAGACACGCTCGAACTACACCTAGTTTTTCCGAACAAGACGAACAAGATCCTAAAGACGAAACGGAGGACGACCTTGTATTCCTCGCTCAGCGGCCTCTGAACTACAACCTTAAACACGACCGGCGGACAGGAAGTGGGACGAGGACCCTACGACGGCGCCCCTTCCTCATTTTTGACAGGATCGAGGCCAAGGGCTACAAGCAGCTGGAGAAGATACCCCAAGTCGCCAAGGCAGCCCCATCATTGCGTTACCAACCGGGCGATGGCTTCTCTGGGCGTGAGGCCAAGCCGAACGGCTCTAATCTCTTGGCTCGAAGTGGGAAGATGACATTCACTAGCCCTCATGTGGGCATTCTCGATCTCACCCAGTCAGAGCTGCCTGCTGCAGAGCGGAAGCGAGCTGCGTGTAGAGCACACAGAGATGACAACTCATTCGTGCCAGCTCCGAAGAAGAAAGTCCGTCGTGTTCTGGGGCCGAAAGACCCAAATCAACAAGCAAAACCCACAATGGGGCTTGCAGACCCAGCGAAGAAAAGCGCGTCCACGCTTGATGAAGTATCGAGCACCAAGGCGGAACGAGAAATCATCAGCGAGCGCTCGGGACATGTCAAGGCGAGTGGACACGCTATAGAACACCAGCACCGAGGCCTTATCACTGAGGGGAACCAGCCACCAGCCTGCAGTACGCAAGAAACCTTCGATGGGGACGAGCAAGTCGACGTGATCATTGTCGAGAGAAGTGACGATGATGCACAGAACAGACCCCGCACAGGCATAAAACTTCACGAGATACCGTCAAAAGATGACGGAAACAGTGGGATAACGAACGTTTCGGACAGTCCACCGCACCACTTCAAAAACATGGCGAGGTCCGTTTCGCTCAAACCACAACTCGGCCTCGCTCCTTTTAGCCCAGGGCTTAGGCTGTCGCAGCGAGCACTGCGGAGAGTCAACACGCAGTAAGCTTGCCGCCGGGAAATTGCCGTGGAAAATAAAATCCAAAGGGTTCAGTCCGGTCAGAGGCTGGCTTTTCTTACACAATGTGTCAACTGATGGGATGTAACCGCCGCGGGGAGAAAAGGGGGGGGGGAGGTTTGGTTTCAACATACGCCGTAGCTACGAGCCTCGCTGATCTACACCAGACGCAGATGTCGCAATCCCAGCTCACCATGGGCCACTGAAACATCATATCCCAGATCTACTAGTCAGCCACGATATTGCATGACTACCCGGCGTTCCACAGGTGAAAAGGAGAAAAGAGAATCAAGCGTAGATTTCCCTCCCAACGCCAAACCGCCGAAACCCTCTTTATACCCATACAGAATCCTCGTCACCCGTCGCACGGCTATTTCGCCCCCTTTCCCTTGGCCTCCGTCTCTCCCAGCTCCCGAATGAAGAGCTTTGTGCGGCCCTCCCCGCTGTAATCCTCCATACCCGTCTCAAACCCAGGGCACACGCCGATGGCGAGGAACCGCCCGTCGGCGGAGAAGGCCAGGGCAGCCACGCTCTCGGGGAACCTCTGATATTGCCTCATGCGGCGCTTGGCCTCAGCGTCCCACAGGGCGACAGTGCCGTCGCCGCCGCCGGACGCGAACGTGCCGTGGATGGGGTGGAAGACGAGTGCATTGACGGGGTAGACGACGTCGCCGCCGCCCTCCTCTTCGGGCGCCGCCTGCCGGTGGCACTTGAAGGCGTACTTGCGCGCCTGTGACTCGGCGCTGTCCTCGAACCACTCCACCGCCACTCTCCCTTCGATGCTCGACGTCGAGTACCCGGCATCGTTGGGCATGCAGGCCACGGCGCGGGTGAGGAACTTGAGGGAGGACTCGCGCTGCTGCCAAGGGTGCGGGGGTTTCGGGTCGGACGAGGCCAGGGCAGATGCGAGCGCGGGAAGATCGTAGATGTGCACGAGCCGGGCGGTCATGGCCACGACGAGTTTGCTTGGGCTTGCGGCCAAGGCGTGTGGTTTGCCGGGCAGCGGGACAGTGAGGGGTTGTTGGGAGGAATTGGCCGTGGAGTGGACGTTGAGGGTGCAGTCCCAAGAGGCGGAGATGAGGAGGGCTGAGGAATGGTCAGCTGTTGGTCACCGATGGGGGCAGAGGAAGAGAGGGAGGGGTGGTGAGAAAGCGGGCGGGACGGACAGTGTTCGGCGCTGTAGACGACGCAGCGGACCGGAGCGGTATGCTTGCTCATGACGGTTTGTTCTCCGGTTGACAGATCAATCCTATTGTAGTATGGTTAGCCATTCAATGGCTCCTACCCTCCGGTATCTCGGGGCCCGTCATCAATGCAACAACCGACCTCTTGACCTGGTGATCCATGCCCGCCGTGAATGCTTCGTTCTCGTCCGCGCCGAAGCACCCGCCTAGCACCGGCGCGCGATGCTCAAAGCTCCCTAGCAGCTTTGCCTCATCTCCCCCTGTCGAAATCTCGTAGAGGTACGCGTTCCTGTCCCATGATGATACGAGCAGGCGCCTGGATGAACCGGGTGCGAAGCTGATGGCAGAGATGGCGTCTTTGGGCGGTTGCGCCACTTCGAATTGCGTCGCTGTACGATTCTCGTCAGTTTCACACGAACCAGAGAAGCTAGGGGATGATGGTGCGCACCTGGCGCCATTACAATCGGGCTCTCGTGGCAGAGGGCGCGCACTTCCGAGTTGACTAGCGGAGCTCCCGACAGCTTGGGAGTTGCAACAGCCAATGCATGCACGGAAGCTGGGGCAACATGGCCGGAGGTAAACAAGGGTTGAATTTCTGCCGTGAGACACCGCTAACTTTCTGCTGGCTGCGGCCCCCCACTCGATGGTCAGCGAGGGGCGCATGGCGCTGATTTATTAGTTAGCGGGGCAACAAGGGTTCATGAATAGCAGCAACCTCCCAAAGACGTCGAACATTCCAGTCCTCACGGATACAGACAGACTACTTCCGGCCTTTACATTTCACCATGTTATCGTGCGTGAACGTTGCTTTGCCGTAGTATATAAATTTTATATACAAAACCTCAGCATATAAACTCCTTGCACACCAAATATTCTGCTCGAGATGCCGTTCGGACAGCTCGTAATCGGCAGCCCCGGCGCGGGCAAGAGCACCTATTGCGATGGCAGTAAGCTTGAAACC